>NC_067141.1:59614810-59787008 GCF_903995435.1 Acomys russatus | reverse complement strand
GAGCCACCTGCATGTCCCAGAACTAACAGCTTAGACAAGGTAATGGGTTTCCAAAGCTCTGTTTATTTAAAGAAGTTCTGTTGCTAAGTGTTTAGAGTTCAAATAGTACATCTTCAAATGCTTCTCTGCCTCTGTCTCACCGGAACTCACAAACAAATGTGCTTTTTTTTTTCTTTTCTTTTTTTTTAATAATCCCACTTAAAAATTGCATTTGAAAAGCATGAATGGGGACAGGAATGAGAATGTAAGATCCATTCATGATGTCAACATAGAGACGCTGAAGTCCTGCCCCACACAACTCCACACATGAGGCGCCCTATGCTTCATCTCAGTACTTGTCCTTTGGCCTCGTCCTCAGTCAGTGGCTACACAGAGCATGTGATGTCCCTGCTCATGGGACAGTGGCTTTTTTTCCTTTCTGAGCACTCATTGCAACTCTCATCTCTGCTTTTATTGCACCACTAGGGTCTGTCCGTCCCCCCAACCCCTCCCCGGCGCCCCCGCAATTCTATCTTCCACTTCTTCTTTCCTTTCCCCAGGCTGTTTTCTACCCCACCTCCTCCTCTGCTGTCCTCTGGTCCTCTGTCCCCCTTTGAAGTTTTTCTGTTCCTGGACATCCCGTGCATGTCTTGCTTGTCTTTCCAGTCTCTCAGCCTGATAAGCAGGAATCCTAGTGACCTGAGGCCTCTGTGCAAACTTTAAGGCATCAGGAGTTTCCAAAACCAAGTTGGACTGGGCTGCTGGCATGTTCCCTGCTGCTTGGAAATCCTTGTCAGGGCGTCCGTCCCATCCAGTCCCACAGAGGGGCTTAGCTGGCTGCTTCCTTTGAACTCACTCCAAGAGGCTAGGCCAGGGCCACCTAAGGCCAAAGGGAGAATGTGATGTCTTTTGCCCTGGGGAGGAGACCTCAGGATTGTGAAATGAGAAGGGCAGACAAGGAAACCAGGCACTTGAGACTATGCAGGGTTTTATTTGGGCAGGTGATGTTGGGGCTAGGGGGCACACTCTTACACACTTACAAGCTGGGTGCAGGTTGAAAAGAAGTTTCCTTTTTCAGCTGGCATTTGGCTATTGCTTGGGTGACCAGTGACTAGTCAGGTAAAGAATCCAAGATGACTGACAGACACACAGACACTCATGACTGGGGGACCCTAGGGCAGGAAGTCAGGAATCCAGAGAAACAACCTACTTGTGTTCTTGTATGCTAGTGGGTGCAGGAAAAAACTGCTGACATGACTGATCCATAACAGGGTTAATATTTTATTGCAGATAGGAGAGAAAACAGGCAGGCATCTGGAAATGTCTAAAGCAGAAAGAGAAAGTGGACTGAATATGGCCAGGGCTCTGGAAGCAGAAGACAATAGTGGAGATAATGAGATAACGAGAGATAGAGAATAGAGCGCAGCGAAGGGGAGTAGAGAATAAACAGTGGGATTAGCCAGGTTATAAGAATAATGAGCACTGCAGAGAATAAAACAGTGGGATTAGCCAGGTTATAAGAATAATGAGCAGCTGGGGGGGGGCGGCAGTCTGTGAGCTGGAGGGAGTTTAGGATAGAGGAGGCAGTCAGAAAGACGAGGTTGCTAGCGTGGACTTTGGGATGTGTGACAGGTACCTGTGACACTGAGGGAGCCCAGAGGCCAGAACTTTACTCTCCTGATAGGTTCCACAGGTATCCGCATGACTCCTTTTGGCAGATAGGAACCACTTCCACCAGTCCCTTGGGGAATGCTGGCTTTTATCTAACCACCAGAAATCCTATAGTCCAGCCTGAGCTCATTTCTGGATATTTGGACAGTCTGAGAGAAATTACTGTCATTATGGGAACTGTCACAGCCCAACCAAAATGGAGATTTTAAAAGATAGCAAGGCCCCATCTGACAGAATCAGAAGACAACGGAGTGTGGTCAAAGCTTACGGCTGCTGGAACCTAATGTGTTTCCATTGTGCTCCTTTGGGAATTTCTGAGCTTTAGAGAACTGAACACTAAGCTAGCTTGACGGTTCAAAATAACCTGCCACACAATTGACATAGCTTTGGAGTCCAAGGCTCTCTGAGCACCAGTGCACGGACGTGCATCGCTGACAGCAATTCTCGCGGTTTCTCTTTGAAGTTCCTGTGACTTTTGCTTTTCTTTGTCTCACTAGTAAAGTTCCCTATGAGCTTCAACAGTCATTTCTTCTCCCTCCCTCTCTCTCTCTCTCTCTCTCTCTCTCTCTCTCTCTCTCTCCCTCCGTCCCTCCCCCCCTTCTTCCCTCTCCTCTCTCTCTCTCTCTCTCTCTCTCTCTCTCTCTCTCTCTCTCTCTCCCCCTCCGTCCCTCCCTCCCTTCTTCCCTCTCCCTCTCTCTTTCTCTCTCTCTCCAAGGCCTTTCTGTGTAGCCCTGGCTATCCTGGAACTCACTCTGTAGACCAGGCTGGCCTCAACCTGAGAGATCCACCTGCCTCTGCATCCCGAGGGCTGGGATTAAAGACACGAGCCACCACCACCACCCGGCTTCAACAGACATTTCTTAAGTTCCATGTTTATGCCTATTTTCTACCCTTCCTCAAGAATATGCTGAGATCCAAGTAGTATACACACTGGACGGTAACCTAGACTTTGATTCAATTCACTTTTCAAAAGGAGCACATCATTCATAAATCCCAAGACTTTTCCCTCTCCTCAGCAGTAGGTTACTTACACTGCATTTCCTGACTAATCAGGACACAGGAAGGCATGGTAACACCCGAAGGGAGGCTGCACAGAAAGCAGAGGCTGTGAAGCCTGCTCATCTCCCGGCACCCACCTGTGCGCAGACACTTAGAGTCCAGGACCCATGGGTTCTGTCTCCATGTACACTGCCCGAAAGGAGAAGCACGGAGGTAACCCTGTCCATGACACTGCTCGCGAGGGAGTCGTAGCCCTGAGAGCCAGGAGGGTGACAAGTACACAGACTGGGAACTCCTTAGAGGACAGGATATTGGGGAGACATCTGGCAGGCTGTATTTGGGGGCTAGGGACAAGCATTCCACTTTGATACTAATGGGAGACCTCTCCTATTCCAGAAAAGCCTGTCCCTGCTGAACGCCACCGAGGCTCTAGTCACAGACAAGACACTGTGCAGTCACCAGTGTATCCTCCCACCCAGAAGTAAGAACCCTTCCATTTATTTATTTGTTTGTTCTTTAAAAATGTTTTCACTTTGATGCTGTATTGATGTCTATATGTGCGTGGATGACGCATGTGTGTAAGGATGCTATTGGAAGTCCCATGGAGTTACACGGGTGGGACTCATCCAATGTGGGCACTGGAAACTGAACACAGGGCTCCTTCAAAGAGCAGGAAGCACCCACCTCTCCGACCCTTTTATTTATTTACTTTTTTAACAAGACCAGCTCTCACTCTGTAGCCCCAGCTGCCCTGGAATTCCTTATGTATGCAGCCAGGCTGCCCTTGGCTGCATGACTCTCCTGCCTCAGTTTCCAGAGCATAGGCATAACAGATCACAAGCTAGCTCTTTCCCCCTACCCCCGGCCCCCACAGCAGACTCCTTCCCTTTAAAAAAATGAGTTTCTTCTTGTTGCTATGGGAACTCCTTGTCATGCAAGGTCACACAGGGAGCCAGTGTTTCCTTGCTTCTTAATTAAATCTGGAAAGCTGTTAAGCAACTTACAAAGCTGTAGAATTTCAAGGACCCATTCTTCAGGTGACTGGTCTCCTCTAACATAGAACACTTCCATCAAGGCTCCTACCTCAAACCTAAAGGGGAAAGTCTTGTTTTTTCCAAAGGTTTTGTTGCCCGTTCCGTCTCCAGCCTCCAGGTTCTGTGTTGTGCTCTGCCCTTTACTTACCCTGCATTTCTTCCTTTCAGACCTGTCCACCAGAAGCCTGTACCTCTGCCAAGTAAGTACAATGAGATCATGATGGTCCACCATTGGTGGAGGCTGGGGCCAGGCATGGGCGTAGATAAGTGCTCTGCCACTGAGCTATAAATGGAGCATAGTGTTTTATTAATCATTCAATTAAAATGCTTCCTACTATCACACACACACACACACACACACACACACACACACACACACACACACAAATCTGGTGAGATGAATCAGAAATTGAATTCAGTTCCCAGCATTCACAAAGGACTGTAACTCCAACCCCATGGGACCAATGTCCTCTTTTGGCATCTGTGAGCTCCTGCACTCACAAACATATGCAATTAATACTACAATCTTTAATATATGCATATATGAGTCAGACAAGTTGGATGCACAGACTATAACCACCCCCACCCTTCATTTTCTTTCAACTCAATGTAGGAGGTGAAAAAGAAAAAAGAAAAAGAAAAAAAAAAAAAAAAAAAAAAAGAAACTTTACATTCCAAAATAATCAAGATTAACCATTGAAATAAACAGAAATTGGCATTTAAAACACATTTGTATTTTTTGCTACATAAATTGTTTTTTATAGTTTTTAATTATGTTTTGGTTCATTTTTTTCTTTTCTGGTTTTTTGAGACAGGGTTTCTCTGTGTAGCCTTGGCTTTCTTAGAGTCACTTTGTAGACCAGGCTGGCCTCAAACTCACAGCGATCCACCTGCCTCTGCCTCCCGAGTGTTGGGATTAAAGGCATGTGCCGTTATGCCCAGCATTTTTGGTTCACTTTAAATAAAATGAAACTCATAATGCATAGTTTTTCTGTTAATTCTAATAACACAAAATGAAAAGGATCTGTCTATAGAAATTTATTTTTCATCTTAAAGAGCTTTGTTTTATCTTTTGTTTTCCAAACCGAGTCACTCTTTCATTTGTTACTGATCATCTCTCTACCATGTACCAGCCACAGTTTTGGGCTGAGGAGAAACTAGGATGAATGAATGGCCTTGCTCTGATGAAAGTTATAGTATTGCTGAAGGAGTCAGGAGGCGGACAACAAACAAAGAGATCAACAGTCCTATATTAGGCAACCCTCGAGTGCCATGAAGAGCAAGGTGGTGTGAAGTAGATACTGATGGAACGTGTGAGCTGCCATCTTAGATAGGGTGGTCCGGGAATGTTTCCTCTGAGATTGAGGTGCTCAGGTCCTGCCACAAAACAATGGAGCAAAGACAAAACATTGAAAACAGAGACGTCCCAGATCATTTCCATGATTCTTAAAGTGTTAGTTTTTGGTTTTCCCCTGGCTGTCTCAGAAATCAGCCAGCACCCCATAGAAGGTGCCCTGGGGAAGTCTGACCACCCTCCCAACTTTGTTGCTCCTACCTGTCCCAAAGCCACCTCAATGAAACTGCCTTCCAGCTCATTGTTCTCAAGAGCGCTTATGACTCTCAGTGCTGCGTGGGTAGCTTACGTCTTCACTGCTCAGCCCTTTAAAGGTCAAGTTCCAGGAAGGCAGAGCAGTGTGTGTGTGTGTGTGCGCGCGCACGCACATATGTATGTATGTACGTATGTATGTTTATATCTCGCAATGCCTAGATCCACATCAGGCACACAAGAATAAAAGAAAGAAGGAAAGAAGGAGGGAAAGAAAGAAAGAAAGAAAGAAAGAAAGAAAGAAAGAAAAGGAGAAAGCAGCTGCAGCCGAGTGTTTTCTGTTTCTTGTGTTTCTATTGTCAGACTTTAAACTTGAGAGAGTTTTTGCTTTAATGCAAGAATTCTCAAACATTTTCACCTTGAGACCACTTTTAAACTTTTATAGTTCACTGGAGATCCCAAGTAACTATGGTTTAAACATTTTTTCCTACTAATAATAAATATATTACAAACAAAAGCTGTTGATGAAGGGAGACGGGGGAGATATGTCCAAAATACTTTGTGTGTGTTCATGAAATGACCCTGCATAATAAAATAAAAATAATTAAATGACTTAACAACAGAATCATAATCCATTCAGCAGATAGACTATTTTCAAAGCTGTAGGTTAGAGCAGCGGAGGTGTGGACCGAATACCCCTGACTTTTATGTGTTGCATGACTCTCAAAATGGAGCATGAGAAGACTGCTTCTTCTTATTAAAGCTTTAAAAAATGAAAACTGTTAACTAGCCCATTTAAAAAATTACATTGAATTCATTATCACTAACATAAATATGTTTATGAAAAGTATTCCAAAACAAGTGTGTGTGTGTGTGTGTGTGTGTGTGTGTGTGTGTGTGTAGACTGACCCCCGACAACATTTACAAATTTTATTTACTTTTGAGACAGGGTCTCACTGTGTAGCCCAGAACTTGTGAGCCTCCTGCCTCAATTTCCTTGTAGTTGATATTACAGTCTGCGTTACCAGGTCTAACTTGACAGAGCTTTCAAATGCCTAGAGCCAATAGTCAGTTGCTATACTTGATGAAATATAAGAAGAAAAACCCAGGCTTTTCAAGGATATGTATTTGCCAAAAGCAAAGACCTCCCAAACACCTGGAAGGATGTTGGGGACTGAAAGGGGTCCCAAGACTGCCCTCTGAGCAGCACTACGCTAAGGATCTTTCAGCTCTGTGTGGTCCATAGTGCTGGCTCAGCAATGACGCATGGGCACTACACCGCACAGGAACCAGGGACCACTCATGGAGTTTTCACATCTCTTTCAGGGTTTCCAGAAGCGGGAAGTCCCACTGTGGATGGACCATTACCAAACTTTCCATCTAATTCCACTTTGGCAGACCAGGTAAGCCTGAGCTTTGTATCCTCGGACTGCTTCGGGTGGGATTCAGGAAAGGACATCTTCTGAGGAGACAACTTTGGAGTAAGGCTCAGGATGGAGTCTTGCCTGGTGGATACAGAGTGCCCTGTTTTTGTTTTTGTTTTTTCCAGTGGCTAAGAGAGACCTTGCCCCATTTATTCCTGTTTCTATTCCAGATGCCCCAAATAACAATTAACGTGTCTTTAAATTAGGGAGGGAATGTGTTGTTTTTGTTGTTATTCCTCTCACATAGAATTTATTTAAACTTTATAATTTCCTCAGAATAGACCTGTGGAGACTTATGGTGTGAAAGCCTATATCAAACAGAACATATAAAAAGAGGCAGAGAAGGGACTGTGTGCCCTTAAATAAGTCTCTGTGAGCTTATGTAAAAATGCAGAGGTGATAAGTGCCCTCATTTGTCCAAATCAAGTAAGATGATGTGGCTGAGGCCCTGGCAACTGGGAGCTGGGAAACAGCTGAGTTGGTGAAGTGCTTGCTTGCTGCACAAGCGTGAGGGTTTGAATCGCACCTGAGCCCCAAAAAACAGAACAAAAGAAAACAAAACAAAAAGAGGGCCTGATGCTAATGTATTCATAAGCCAGTCCCTGGGGTTGGCCAGCTGGCCAGCCCAGCTTAATCCTTTAAGCTTCATCCCAGTAAGAGCTACTAATTCAAAAACCAAGGTGGACAGCCCCCAAGGACCTAATGTGATCTAATGTGATATCTGGTACACTTGCACACATACACATATTCACACACACACACACACACACACACACACACACACACACACACACACACTCCTAAGCACATATGAGCACACACTGAAATTATGAAGCACTCTATAAAGCATCAAGAGTAAGAGCATGAGCTGGAGAGATGGCTCAGCAGTTAAGGGCACTGACTGCTCTTCCAGAGGACCCAAGTTCAAATCCCAGCACCCACATGGCAGCTCACAGCTGTCTGTAATGCCAAATCTGACAACCTCACACAGACACACATGCAAGCAAAACACCAATACACATAAAATAAAAACAAATAATTAAAAGAAGAAGAAAAAGAAGAGTAGCACAATGAGAAAAGAGTATACAATTGATTCAGAAGGAAAAATGGTTCAGGAACCTAGTGAGGTCCATTTATGTTTTAGGACTAAATTTAGCAGCTAACACCAAATAGGAAAGAGCTGGCCATATAGTCCTTGTGGTTGGTCAAAGGAAGCACAAAACTCACTTTAACAGCGCTGGAAGATGTAGATTATTGTTTCTGTAGGTTAAACTCTCACACACTGTGAGGACCAGCTCATGTTTCCCAATGCCTCTGTCCCACAGGAAGCTGAACTTCACGGTAAGCCCTGGTATGCTGGTGCCTGTGACCGCAAGTCTGCCGAAGAGGCTTTGCACAGATCCAACAAGGTTTGGGCACCCCCAAATGCCACACTGCCCTCAGCTCATCATAAATCCAACTAGTAATTGCCCAGGCGCAGGTGCAGGGGCTAGTTCCCTGCACTTTCTCCTCTCTTGGGAGCACCCACTTTGAGTTTTCATCTCCTTCCTATTTACCTTTAATTTCAAGACTCCAGGGGCTCCACTACCCCTCAAACAATGGAGAGAAGTGGGATGCAGGAGAGGTTTGGGGAAGACACGATGCTGTGGAAGCCCAGCCTTGGAGTGAGGGCAGACAGGGTGTTCTGAACCAACTTGTGGGATTGAAAACCTGGATGAGGGCAGCAGAAACTACCTGGAAGTTTATTTTTGAGAGCTCAACCTTAGGGACAGACAGAATAATGCAAGATTAAAGTTTCCTATTCTCTTCTTCTGCTCTCCCCCTACCCCCGCCCCACCTCTTTTTTTTTTTTTTTTTTTTTAAAGCTTCAGTCCTTGTTGAAGTGCCATGAATCAGCTGGTGAGGGTCCTTTGCTCTGCCTAGACTGGAATCGCTGGTAGACCAGAAGGCCTTCTAGGGATGTCTCCAACAAGTTTTCCTCAGTTTTTGTTTCTTTCTTGTCCAGCCCGCACTAGTTAGGGGAAAAATGACCATCTTTTGGGGGCTCCAAGGGTGGATACTAGGGAAAAAGAGTGGGTTAGGGAGAGGGTGTGTTTTGAGGCTGACTCCCCACCCTTTGGAGGTAGAACAATCAGGCACAAGTCTTTCAGAGTTGTCTCAAGGCCTCTGTGTCACTCTGTGGTGGTCATCGCTGTCAGCCATTTTAAGTGTTATGGTCATCTCCATGGCTTACTCCAGGTCACACATTAAATCTTTATTGGACTTTACTTAGTGCCAGGCACTCCTGTAAATATTATTCTCTTATTTATGAGATAAGTTTTTGTTATTTTGGTTTTTTTGTTTTGTTTTGTTTTGTTGTCTTTTTTTTCAAATTCATTCCTAAGGCCGATCACCCATTGTTGCATCTCTTCTTCCTATCTTTTAGGTCATGGTTTTGTCCATAAAGCTTTTTAAAATGTATGATTCTAAACTATTTTAATAGAATATTTAATACATATTGTAGTATTTTTGTAGTTTTTCTACTTTAACATAAGTCTGTTGAGGCAAGAGTTTTCTCTTCTGCTTTCTTCTTACAGTGTAGGTTTCCCTTAGAGAACTCGCAAACATGGGCTGTAGCTCAGGAGACTCTAGGTTTGACCTTACTGTGCCCTTTTTACACGTCTCTACCTCCCAAATGTGGACATCACCTCTGTTAACGCATCAGCTGCTAGCACTGACATTATTCAAGTTTGAGTATCTGTTTTAATAAATGGTTTTCTTAGAAAATAATAAAAACAATTTCTAAGCAATAACAAAAAATGTGGAGCTAAATCATATTTGAAAATAATAAAATACTCTTCACAATCTGATATCTAGCTTATAGAACTAAAACTAATACCATCACTATGCTCTTCCTTTATTAAACAGGATGGATCATTTCTTATTCGGAAAAGCTCTGGCCACGATTCTAAACAGCCATATACACTAGTTGCATTTTTTAATAAGCGAGTATATAATATCCCTGTGCGGTTTATTGAGGCAACCAAACAATATGCTTTGGGAAAGAAGAAAAATGGAGAAGAGGTTAGTACTTATTGTTTCTCTATTGTTTACTTACTTTCTTATTTAGTTTGAGACAGAATTGTAGTATGCAGCCTAGGTGGGCCCTGAAACTCCCTTGCCTAGGCTGGCCTTGAACTTATAACCCCCTGAATACAGGAGTACATAAGGCACCAATATGATGGCTGTAACTTCTTTTCAACTCAGCTCCACATCTGTGTTTTGAACACAGTGGCAGCATGCTCTATTTAGGTGCTAGAGATAAAGGAAAATAATACAAAAGTACCCGGCCTTTTGGTTGTACAAATGTGATAAAGTAGAAAGTAAGATGAAATGACATGTACAGTAACATAATATTATATGACGTAGTATATGATACACACTCTAGCATATCTTATGGGAAAGCAAAAGAAATATGGTGTGATACATATGCTAGTATTTGTGTTTAATTTTTAAATTACATGTGTGTGTGTGTGTGTGTGTATGGTATGCATGTGGGGAAGTGTGTGTGTGGAGGCCTGAGGCTAATATTTGGGAGGTCTTTCTTGATTACTCTCTACCTTAGTGCTTGAGGCAGGGTCTTTGACTGGATGTAGTTGCTCTAGCTAGCCACCTGTTCCGGGCATCCCCTGGCTCTGTGTTCTGAGCACTAGAATTACGGGCAGGCCACTATGCCCACCTGGCATTTGTATAGGCACTGGGGATCTGAACTCCCGTATTCACACGTGCACAGCAAGGGCTTTATCCACTGAACCATCTCCTCACCCCCTTCTCACCTAGAGAGGGCAATCTGATATTGTTTATTAGTCCAAGAAAACCTATAAATGAAAGTTGAAATGCCAAATCAAATTAAGGTTGCCAGAATCAAGGTCATGGACTAGCACCCCAAATCAAAGCCTAGAAACTCAACTCTTGTACTAAGGTGATCAGGGAAGGACTTGAGAACTCACAACTTGATTTGAAACATTGGGCTATAACTCTTGGGCTGAGATGAGCTTATGTAATGAAATACATAGATCTTAAATAACCAACAGAAATGTCTTTAGTTGGGAGCAAAATGAAAACTTGGCATGTTTCTGTTTAGCTAGCCTGTTCCCATAAAGGAATCTTGGAGTGAGAGTTTGAATAACCCATGGTCTTTGTCATGGTTCTACCACTATGAGGAGACACCATGACCACGGCAACTCTTAATAAGAAAAACACTGAAACAGGGCTTGCTTAAAGTTTTGGAGGCTCAGTTCATTATGATCATGGTGGGGAGCATGGCAGCAAGCTGGCACTGGGGCAGTCACTAAGAGCTACAATCTGATTTGTAGGCAAAGTGAACAACACTAAGCCTAGTGTGGCTTTTGAAATCTCAAAAACCACCACCGCTGACACACTTCCTCCAATAAGCTCGCAGCTCCTAGCCCTGCTCAAATGGTGCCACTCCCTGATGACGAGGCATTCAAAGGCGTGGGCCTACGGGTGTCAATCTTATTCCACCCGCCACCCCCATGAGTGGTCCAGAAAGGAATATTGATTCTCACCTTGAATGATGGGTTGATTTTGAGTCTGTGGAGTGAATGAAAGCTGGGGGAAGGAAAAAAAGGGGTAGTGGTGGGAAGGATAGCTTAAACAGAGAAAATAGCACAAACAAGGTTCAAGCAAAGAGCCACTTAAGAGTGAGTGTGGCCGGACAGTGGTGGCGCACGCCTTTAATCATAGCTTTTGGGAGGCAGCCTGGTCTACAAAGCAAGTCCAGGACAGTCAAGGCTACATAGAGAAACCCTGTCTTGAGAGAGAAAAAAAAGAAAAAGAAAACCAGAGCGAGTGTTGTGGCATCTACCTGTAATGCCAACACTTGGGGGGTTGAAGTTAGAAGATTGTGAGTTCAAGTCTAGGGTGGGATTTAAAGTGAAGCCTCAATTTTTAAAATGGAAGAAGGAATGGACAAAGAAAGGAGGGAGTCAGGAAAGAAGGAAGAAACATTTTTTTAAAAAGATACATTCAGAAAGAGCTACGCTTTTCCACACCCAGCATTGTTATTTAAAAAACAAAGCATAATTACTGATACACCTCTCTTCTCCAGTACTGAGGCCAGGAACTATGCCTTGTATACCGTGCCTTTCCAAAGCTGGAGTACATTGGAGTACTTTAGTGGACACGATCTGAATTCAATTGTTAGTTGAATAGTTATAGGCAAGATCATGGCATTCATTTTGTATTCTAAAAAAAAATGTGGTTAAGGCACACGTATAAAAACACTATTATCGACCATCTTGATCATGTTCACATAAGCATCTTGGCATCAGCATCATTTAATGAGCCCCACCCACAGTGCTTCAAGCGTTCAACTTCACATCCCACCAACACTCGTTACTTGTTATTTTCTGAGTTGTTTGTTATAGCAGCCATCTTTAGGATGTGCCGTGGTACCTAATTCACTTTCCTCTGATGACTAGTGTATCACTCAGTGTCTTTTCATATGTTTGTTGGCCACTGTACAGAAATGTTCATCTAAGCCTTTTTGTATACTTTCCAATCAAGTCTTCCAGTTTGTGCTGTTGTTGAGTTTGGTGATTTTTGTTTTGTCCATTTGTTTTGTTTTTTTTGAGACAGGGTTTCTCTGTGTAGCCCTGGCTGTCCTAGAATTCACTTTCTAGAACAAGCTGGCCTTGAACTCAGAGATTTTCCTGTCTCTTCCTCCCGAGTGCTAGGCTAGAGGCCTGTGGCACCGAAGCCAGCTCTGTATGAAAATGTCCCCTCCTTACTTTGTTTACCTTTCACTCTGTTGATTTGTTCTCTGACAGACAAACATTTTGAATTGTATGTAGTCTCATCTATGTATCTTGGCTTTGGGGCCTGTGTCCTTTGTGTCACATGTGGGAAACCATTGCGGAATCCAGTATCGTAACATCTTCTGTCTAGTGTTTTCTTTGAGGGTTTTTATAGCTTGAGGTTTTAGATGAAGTCTCAGATGATTAGAAAAGACAACTCTTGCACTGAGAACAACGATCAAGAGCAGAACTGCATTGTCATTTAGCAAGTTAAATAACTGTCCCGTTCCATTTTCTATCCCTTTACTTACAATTGCACTTAGCTTCACAGCTGTGCCAAACAAACAGAATGAACATATCACAATTTATCACAAGAGCTTCCCTGGCGGTAGTAAGAGGGATGGATGACTGAAGGAATCAAGATAAACCTACACGTCTCTGCCTGCTTCCCTCTGCTCAGAAAACCTTTCATCCTGCTAGAAGCTTTGTCCTAAAAACCCTCTTTAAAAATGTTCCTTAACCAGCCAGGTGTGGTGACACACACCTGCTGTCCCATCTCTCTAAGAGGCAGAGGCAGATGGATCGCTATGAGTTCAAGGCCAGCCTGGTCTATAAAGGGAGTCTAGGACAGCCAAGTCCACGCAGAGAAACTCAGTCTTGAAAACCAGAAAAAGAAAAAAAGAAGAAAAAAGCTTTTAATCATAATCAGTGTTAGGAAATGGTGGCAAAATGCTGCCAGGACAGACCCAGGAGTGGCTTCATTTCCAAGTCCTCTCAGGGCTGTGGCTCACCTACCAGAGGCAGAAAAATGGGGAGCTGGGGAGCTGTCCTGCTCACAGGTCCTGAAATTTTCTTATATAAACTCTGAACTCTGAGAGGCTGTGGGCTTCCTTGCCACACACACACAACCACAACCACACTAGTCAACAGGAATTCTTCAGTTCCTCTTGGCCTAAGAACCTTCTTCTCCACCTCAGAATTAATAGGTCAATCCTTTTCTACACTCTCAGCATAAGCAGCCTCTGGACTAAAATATGTAGTAGATTATTATAATAGTGTCTGCCTATGCTGAAAATCAACTAAAAAAAACTCCTTTAAATTGTTCATAAGAAAAAGTGATGTTTTCAATATACTGAACATATAAATAGAAAAATGAAATTGGGCTATCTAATATCAACTATACATGTGTTTTTATTTTATTTTTTAATACTTTTATTTTATTATATATGTATAAAACAAACTACATACAGCAGGAGGAACCATGTGACACTCATGAGAATAATGTGTTCTATACATATGTTTTTAAAGATTGTTTCTCTACTTCTATTTTTATATAATATAATATAATAAATCAGTTAATTAATTGTTTACCTTTTCATGAAGTTGTTTTGGCTTGCACAGTAAAGTAATCTCATAGCTTTGATGACTGCTCTATTTTATTGTCCATGAGATATTGAGTTATTGAACCAGTTGTTTTCCATACATATTTGGAAATATAAAATATACTGAACTAATATGGACACAAATAAAGGAAATGGAGGGAAAGCAGCAACTAAGTAATCCCCAGTTTATCTTTTATTTCAACCACAAATATGCTTCAAGTCCACTTCATGTCTCAAATAATCTCCAACTCAATTCAAATCTTCCGTGTCTCCTGAGCTCAGAACACACTTTTTTAAAACTTGGAGTTCAGCATCAAAGAGCTTGGGTAACTCATCTCCTAGCCCTTTCCTTTCTGAATTTCTGACTGTACTTGGCTTGACAAGATTCTGTGCCTGCTCCCCCATGACTGTCTCATGGCATTTCTCACAGAGGAATTCCACCACTGGCAGTTGCAAGGATGCTGAGTGACTGGAGGGCGGGGCTTAGGGAGTGGGAGGGTAAAGGTGAAAGCATTTGAAAGCCCTCCCCACTTGCCTCTCCTCCGCAGTCTAACATTCAGATGGCCAGACATCTAAAACACAACTGATTTCATGTGAGAAGTTGTCAAGTGTTATGAGTATACTTTTATTCATTATGTAGATCATGGAAGCCACCTGAACAATCAATACAACTTTTAAATTGCATTGTACCAAGATGGCTAACTATACTTAAAATGTTAAGGGACATAAAAAAAAAGTCAATAGATACCAGTTCCATAGACTGTGGAACTATTACAGATCAGTTCCTTTAAAAATGATAAACGTACTTAGTTGACAACTGTGAGGTTTTGTATACTTAATGCATTTTGTTTCATGGTCTGTGTTATATTCCTTTAGTGTTTCATTTAAAACTTTGATCATTTTTTTCAAAACAAACTTTCTGACATCCTTAAATTAAGAGTTACAGACATGAGAGATTCAAATATAGATTAATACGTATGGTGAGAACATAGCAGGGAACTTCTCTATTACCTTGGCACTAAGTTAGCTCCAAGCTTACAAGCAGCCAAGTACAGATAGAAATAAGATGGTTCATGAATCTCTCTCCCTTCTTGTTTAGAGAAGAAAACAAAAATATAAATGCATCTAGGAAATAAGTTTTTCTGGTACTGAATCCTAAGAGTAATTTATTATATCAATTGTGTTTCACTTGGCTTCCACCACTGTAACAAACATACCTAACATAACCAACTTAGGAAGATGAAAGGGTTATTTTGGCTCAGTTTTGAAGGTCAACAGTAGCTTGGCTTTGCTGGGTGTTTTGTTTTGTTTTGTTTTGCTTTGGTTTGGTTTTTTCGAGACAGGGTTTCTCTGTTTAGACTTGGCTGTCCTAGACTCGCTGTGTAGATAAGGCTGGCCTCAAACTCACAGTGATCCACCTGCCTCTGCCTCGCAAGTGCTGGGATTAAGGGCGTGTGCCACCTGCTGAGGCCTGCTTCTTAAAGATTCCACTCAATTAACAATAGCAGCAGTGTGGGAACCTTGACTTTAGTACATGGACTTTTAGGAGATTGTCAAGATTTGTGCAACATTACAGATAATTTTGTTTTGTAAGGGATATAAAGAAATCTGCCACATGGCAGTTACATGTTTGACAATAAGAAGCAATTTTTAAATTTCTTATTAATTTTTTCTTTTTAGATTTTCAAGCAGGGTTTCTCTGAGGCTGTTCTGGAACTCAGTCTGTAGCCCAGGCTGGCCTGAACTCCGGGATCATCTGTCTCTGCCTCACAAGCTGGGATTAAAGGAGTGTGCCACCACTACACCTGATCAGAAGCAAATATTTAAAGACATTTAGCAAAACATTTAAAAAATATTGCCTCATAATCAAAGAGGTAATTTGTCTAAGTAGGTATTCTCATTGAAGCTGTCCATGCAGCTTGGGTCTTACTGAACACAGGGAAATCTAGAGCCTCACTCCTCCGTGCAGGTTCCAGCTTTGGTTAAAATAGATGGCCACTTCCAGGCAGAATGTCAGCTGAGACCCAATAGCCGAGAATGGCTTAAGACAGTGGAAGGTGCCGGACGTGGTGGCACAGGCCTGCAATCCCAGTACTTGGGAGGCAGAGGCAGGTGGATCACTGTGAGTTCGAGGCCAGCCTGGTCTACAAAGTGAGTCCAGGACAGCCAAGATAACACAGAGAAACCCTGTCTCGAAAAACTAAATTAGAGAGCGAGAGAGCGAGGTGGGGATGGAGGGAGAGAGAGAGAGAGAGAGAGAGAGGGAGAGAGAGAGGGAGGGAGGGAGGAAGAGAGAGAGAAAGAGAGGGAAGGGGAGAGAGAGAGCAGGGAAGAGAGAGAGAGAGAGAGAGAGAGAGAGAGAGAGAGAGAGAGAGAGAGAGAGAGAGAGAGAGGGAGGAGAGAGAGAGAGAGGAGGGAGAGAGAGAGAGAGAGAGAGAGAGAGAGAGAGAGAGAGAGAGAGAGAGAGAGAGAGAGAGAGAGAGAGAGAGAGAGCGAGTGAGCGAGAGAGGAGAGGCGAGGCATAGGGCGCACGCGCACACGCACGCGCACACAGCAGTTGACTTGCCTTCCTTGCCTTCCTTCTCTAGTACTTCGGAAGTGTCGTGGAAATCATCAAGAATCACCAGCACAACCCGCTGGTTCTTATTGACAGTCAGAACAACACAAAAGATTCCACAAGACTGAAATATGCTGTGAAGGTGTCGTAAAGGAAGAGACGTCAACGCCGCTGTTCAGACATTTCCCGTGCCCCCCCCCCCCCCCCCCCCGTTTCTTCTTCTGAGAAAACGTCCTATTCTGGATACGAATCATCAGCAATAAAAGAGATGAGTGAAGCCACCGGGGTGGCAAATCCACTCCTTCATGAGATGTTCACAAGTGCTTTTCTATTGCCTGACGAAGCAATAGCTGGGAAGGTTCAGTTATGATGCTACTAATATTCTCTAAATAAATATATTTAAAAGAATCAGGTGTAATACATTGTCAGAGACATAAGAAAACAACACTGTATTTTTAAGCTAATAAAATTATACTCTTGGATGCAACAAAGCTGCTGGGAAATTTAGGCCCTTATAGCAATCACTGAGCCTGAATGGAGCAGGTGCTTGACAATTGTATCTTAGTTAAACTTTTTTTGTTTTCCTTTTGGGCCAGATTTTCACTATGTAGTCTAGGCTGGCCTCGAACTTACAGAGATCCACCTGCCTCTGACTCTCAAGTGCTGGGACTAGAGGTGTGCGCTGCCACACCCAGCTTTAACTCATAATGTATAGATTAAAGTGTTAAAGATAATATGTGGCAGACAAAGCAGGGTGGGGAGTGGAACAAATCTATGCGTGCCTCCAGCCACAGAGAGAAGTATCAAGGAATGAATTTTCTAGTTCTTCTGCCAGATTGCGTTGTTAGCTTTGCCTATTAGAAATAAGCATTCCTCCTTTGATCAGAGCATCTATCAGATGGAGTTTGAAAAGATGATAGAAAAACCAATTGGAAATGCCAGATGCTAGAAAAATACTCCAGAGGACACGAGGAGATAAGGCTGTGTTGGTGAATCCAAAGGATTCCGTTAGTTTCTTCTCTGTTGCTGCGATAACACAGCATAACCAAGGCAACTGGCAGAGGAAAGAGCTTTATTTGGCTTTGAGGTTCTGGAGCCTGTTGTGGCAGGAGGCAGCAGGCAGGGCAGCTGCAGCAGGAAGGCCACGTGCTCACACTTCAACCACAGGCTGAAGCAGAGACAAACTGAAAACCAGTGAGGCTCTTTCCTTTCTCAAAGCCACCTCTCCCCCTAACCCAGCCCCCATGACATACCACAGAAGCCACCTCAAAGAGCGCCACCAACTGAGCACCAAAGTTTGGATGCCCAAGGCTATGGGGAACATTTCTTATTTAGTTACTACAGTGAACAGCCTTGCACGGGGTCATAGGTCAGGGTACTTCAGATGGTATTGAAATGATAGGCAGCTAATTAAGACTAACAATTAAACCGGAGCACACACAATCCCTGGATAAGATAGTGACCCCAATGCATTTTAAAAAGCCAGATGATGATGCCCAAGACTATGGGTCAGAACAACTCACAGACTCTGTTGTAAACAGAATGGTATTTTTTTTAATGACTACTAAACTGTGGGTTGAATAACATCCAAGGCTTTACAGATAAAGTCGAGTTAATATGGAGTCAATAAAACAGGTGCTACTCAGGAAACGTGTTCCTTATGAAGAAAAGAGTGTGAGTAGAGATGCTGCCATGCACAGATGGAAGGCTGTGAAGAGGCATCAGGAGGAGACACCACATGAAGTCAAGGGGCTGGCACTATGCACCCATGAAGCAAGGAATACCAAGGACCACTGTCAAACCAACAAAAGCCAGGCAAGGGCAAGGAAAGATTGCCCTCCAGGGTTGAGGTGAAACATGGACCCATTTATACCTTGATTAAGACTTCAAGCATCAGATTGTAGTGGCTTATTATTAGCAGCCCTGTGATGTGAGAATTCATAGACACTTTTTACAATGCAATCTCATATATATATGTTTTGAAAATTTGGATAGGAAGTGTTTTCCCTGTTACAAAAACAGTGGAATTGTTTAGAATGTGCTAGAAAGAACTATTTACAGTAAAGACTGAGGCAGCCCTGTGCAAAGAGCACCCACTAATGATAGAAGTACAGGTACTCTCTCAGTTTTGCTCAGTGCTGCATGGAAATACTTTTTAACGTAAATCTTCATTCATTCCTTCTGTTGCCACAAGGACCCTTGCTCAAAACAGCCTCTTTTGCTCTGTCCCCAACTGTCCCCATCCTGGTGGTATATTCCAACAAGGTGAAGCATAGCTTGTAAACAACCAAACAAAATGCAACTCCATAGTAATTTAACAGTCAGCACAGCTATGGGGAGTTTCTTGGAGCAAAAGCTGAGATTCATAAGCCAGTCTCCGCAGAAGCATCCTCTTAGTCTCCAATGTTGGGAGAAACATCCTACCTCATTTGCCAACCTTTCCCCATCTCCCAGAAAGAGTCTGTTAAAAGGTCGGTAACTCCTATCTACTTCTTGAGAGTCTTCCTCTGCAGCTGGAACACTCAGTGAAGCCAGGAAAACCTCCAAGAGATCCATCAGCTTCATCTATATTTTGTTTTGTTTTGTTTTTGTTTTTGGAGACAGGGTCTCTCTGTGTAGCCTTGGCTGTCTTGGACTTGCTCTGTAGACCAGGCTGGCCTCGAACTCACAGTAATCCGCCTGCCTCTGCCTTCCGAATGCTGGGATTAAAGGTGTGCGCCACCACGCCCGGCGATAATTTTCATTGCTTAATCAGAAAGTGATTTTTCACAGAGAAATTCTCAGGCAAGCTAGTTGGTGGGATGGGAGAGGGTCAGGGGAATGCGTGACATAGCGCTGAAGGTCCTCTCTGTTTCAAGAATGTCACAAAGCAGACTGCAGCTGTGGTGACGGGAAGGCTGCCAGCTTGTGCCAATGGACAGCAAAGGTGGGAAAAGGTGGGCCCGTGGCCATCCAAAGCCTGCCCTGTGTGGAAATGAACCAGCCACCCTAGGAGTTTCATGACTCTGAACCCTGAGAGCTAAACTACTTTATGGCAACGGGAACAGTTTTGCCTCAGAATAGAATGGACTGAGAGGAAGCAAAACTTGTCATCTGTACGGCATGATTTTGGAGCTGACCTGAATTTAAAAATGAATTAAAAAATGATCAATAACTCGACCTCTACTTATAGGTGAGGATTCATAGAAAAAAATTTAAAGGTCTGCTCCCTGAAGCTCAGTTGCAGTGAATGTCCCTGGCAGTAGCTGCCTCATAGTACAAGGTGAGACAGCATTGGCTTCAGAGATAGACAGGCCTGGTGTCCAAGATGTACTGCCTACTGGGGTGCTGCGAGGTGTGCTGCTTGTCCCGGCAAGCACCAGCTTTTACATTTGCGAAGCAACTTATTTCTAGTAATGACACAAGAGTGAACATAGGTACATTTTTTAAATTCACCTACAACTTATGCCCATTAAATATTAACTCTCAGCCCCCTAGCTAAAATCTCCTTTGCAGAGATGAAAACTGATCTGTGAACAATTCTTCAAATATATGTACTTAAAACTGCTTATGGATATTTATTTCGATTACATGTCAGGAGGACCCCTAGGATTTTTCTCTGTATCCATGGCTTTTTTTTTTTTTTTTTTTTTTTTTTTTTAAGTAGCTACAAAGTTCTTGAATGACATAAAAGCCATTACTGGTCTTTGCCCAACGAGAAAAGTACATTTAGGTACATACACAAAAACCGATCAGTTTTTTTCAAGGTTCCTGCACCCCTAGGGCTTCTTCATGAACCAAACACCCAAAGATCCAAAGCTTCAGGTCTGTGACTCACATCCTTCTTAAACTTTAGTCTATCAAAACGGCCAAGTACTATACATTAAAGACCTAAACAGGTACTTATGGGGGCTTAGCACCAGGCCTCTGGAGTGTTGCTTCAAATGCAACCCCAGCTGCTGTGGCCACAGACTGTATGAACTTGGCTTGTCCGTGCAAAAAATGGAGATGATGATGCAATTTATCTTAGAGGATTGTTCAGAGAGTGCATAAAAATTGTAAAAATTCAGGTGTGTGAACTATCATTGGTATAACCAGCCAATAGTCATTGAGCTTTATGTGTGCCAATCAGTATATATGTCAGGCACATAAAGCCTGGAGATAAATCATCTGACCTTTTTGGTGGCACCTAAATGACCAGACATTTCAATTCAAAGTTCTCATTTTATAAAAACACCAAGCAGGATTTTTTTTCTTTTCTTTTCTTTTTTTCTTCTCTTTTTTGGTTTTTTGAGTCAGGGTTTCTCTGTGTAGCCTTGACTGTCCTGGACTCGCTTTGTAGGCCAGGCTGGCCTCGAACTCACAGCAATCCACCTGCCTTTGTCTCCTGAGTGCTGGGATTAAAGGCGTGCACCACTCTGCCTGGCCAAGCAGGATTTTTAATCTAGGAATTACTGTTTTTACAAGGGATGGGATAACCATTGAGATGTAACAAGAATAAATAAAAAAATTTTTTTAAAAAGCTGTCCTCTAATAAGAAAAAATTTTGAAGGGCAAAATGTTAAGTAAAATAAAAATACTAATAATCACTTGTTTCCTCACCTGTAGTGTTTCATCTCTTTCCCCCCAAAACATAACATTTAAAAAATATCTTACCATTTTCTGCTTCCTATTCATTAAAATCCTGCTGCCTATATATTCTCCAGCAGGTTATTCAATGAGCTTGAATGTTTTATTTGCCTTTGAAGGTTTCTCCGAGGGCATCAAAATCCCTGGAACAAAGCCACTTTTCAAAATATAGGGTCATCAGGTCATCGCAGATGCAGGCCCACGAAGTCTTGAGATAAAAGACACAATTCAAAGGCTATCCCTTGACAACCTGCTGGGAGGGGACAGACGCTTACACAATGGTAGTAATGAGGGGCCTATAACAACTGGTGCAAATGTCTGAGCAATTAACATCAGGAAAGTTAACTGACACATACAGAGGACAGAGGAGAGAGCTGCTCCTGGTGGGCACCCATGTTCTTTCAACAATGGATGCTTTAAAAGCTGGAGTCCTCTGATGAAGGGAGAAATGTCTCCTCAGAGGTGACTCATTCAACACTGTTAGCCTCAAAGTACTTAGTCAAGAGTATCAAGGGCAAGTCTTTCAACAGGATGAACCAGGAGACTTCCATTTGTGTGCAGACGCACCAGTAAGAGGGAAGCTGCTATACTGGTCTGAGAAGACATTTGGGTGGCTTTTTCCCCCCTTGCAGGATCCAGGCACACAAAGAGCAGTATCAAATGTTGAAAGGGATGATGGTAGTTTAACATGTTTAGTTTTTATGATGACATCAAGAAGTGGTGTTTTCTGAAGAAGTTGTTTTCTGACAGCAAAGGAATGCAATTGTGAGTGAAGAGGCCAGCCACTGGATGAAGCCACACTTGCAGAGCTGAGGCTCCCTCCTGGTGGGACACTATCTAAGAGGGAAATAGAGCAAAGTTGTATAGAAAAAGGCACGCCAGGCCTTAAAAGTCAGCACAAATACTTTTGAGACTCGCCTATAATGCTGTGTTGTTTAACCCACAGACTGGAGAAGAAAAAGCTCCTTTCTCTGTTTTCTGACAATTTCTGCAACACCAATGAGTTTGTTGCTACTGATTTCTATTTCTCACTAATACTTTTAGTGGGAATCATCAACAAAGCCATTTGGCTTGAGGCTTGTATGCTGTGAAAAACAAATTCAATTTCTCTCAGAGATGAGGGGTATTACTGTGTTGCTAATTTGTATTTTCTAAGTAGTTATCTGTATCAAGTGGGATACAAAATGTTGGTAACATTCTAATATAATTCTTAAGGATAAGTGGTAATATCCCTGTCATTCCCAGAAATTCTATTTTCTATTTTCTAAAGGTTCATCTTACTGGTCTTTCCAAAGAACTGGGTTTGTTTTTGCCAATTTTCTCTATTATCCATTTTGCAGAAGATTTCCACAATTAGCTTTATTTTCCTCTTTCTACTTGTTTTGGGTTTAATTTGCTCCTTTACACAGTTAAGATGGAAGCCTAGGAAATTTAATTTGATGATTTTCATTTACTTATTATAATCAAATTTTAATTCTGTATTCAAATTGGAGATTTTGTTTGGACCTGGGCCCCCCCCCCCTCTCTCACAAACACACACACACACACCTCTACCTCAGATATACTACTTTGTAGTGACCTGGCTGGGCAAAAATCAGAAATCTAGTTCTGTCTCAGATCTTACCATTCAACTCCTCCCAGCCCCTGGATTTTTAAAGTCTGACTTTCCCAGGAATTGCTCTTGAGTCTGCATGATTAGTGGTCAGCCCTCTGCATCTGTGAGGTTTACATCCTTTGCCACGAAACTCATGTGTCCTAAAGACAGCTCTCACTGCTTAGAGGATTTACAGATTTGCCTGTATTCAGCCAGGAACTTGCAAACCAGAATCCCTCTGGTTATTCGAGATTATGGACTACAGTATGTAAAGACTGACTGGATAGGGTACTGGTTTTCTCCAGGTCGTCACTTTCTCTGACCCTGGCTTTGAAGTCCTAGGTGGTACCAGTTGATGCCCTTGAATGTCAGAACTCCTAGCTCTTTCGATGTCAAAAGTACCCTGGCTCTCCGGCTTTTTAGCTTGATCTCAAGAATTGCATGGACTCACAGGCTTGGAGACATGTTCTGAGCCATAGTATCAGTATCTCTGAGGCTAGCCTACAGGCTCTCTATCTATAGGGCTCCCTACCTGCAGAGACCAAACCACCAGAAGTTGCAAACATGCTGATACCTTGTTAGTTCCATCTCTGGAGAAGCTAATATAGATGCCTTGAAATAGGCAATGTGCTGGTCTTTAAAGCTCACTCTAGCCCTCTTCGCAATAGAATATTTGCTTATAGAGCTAGAGGCTAGGGAAGGAGTTGCAGACAGGACAAAGGTGAGGGAAAACGCAGCCAGTGAAGTTGAGTATATTATAGTAGTCCACTGAGAAATACTATTTATTCCTTAGTTTTTCCTTTAGATGAGTCATGTGGATTATTTTGTACCCTTTCTATAAATGGAGTCTGTTTCCTTACTACTGTTTTTGGAATACAACTCAGTGTACATCTTATAATCATCAAGATATGAAAGCTAATGGCCTTCAAGTAGTATTTTGCTCCTCTCTAAGTTTATATTTATGTATGGGCATTTTGCCTGCATGATGTCTGTGCACATGCATGCAAGTGTTCTTGGATAGGAGAGGGAGTCAGTTCCTATAGGAACTGGACTTAAAAGGGACTGTCAGCCAACAGGTGGGTGCTGGGATCTGAAGCTGGGTCCTCTGTAAGAATAGCAAGTACTCTTAACCACTGAGCCTCTCTCCAGCCCGACATGCATTTTTTGACTGTCTGGATAGTCTCTTCTTTCTCCCAGACACAGAAGGTAACCTACTTTATTATAGACCTATCCAAAACAACAAAGCTGCTAAAGATCAAAAGCTTTTCTCAGCAGAGCCAAGGAGACATTATGGGAAATAATAACCTTTCTCAAAGTTCATCGAGAATTTTTGAAGAAAAAGGAAAGTCCTGTATTTATTCTGTAGTTTTCACAGACACTAAATAGAGAGAAGGGAAGGAGGGAAAGATTTTCCATTAGGTTTAAAAACAAAACACAAAACAAACAAACAAACTCATGTAAACATAAGCTTAAGTTTAATTGAAGAAAACTTTCATTAACAATGAACAAGGAAATTAACAATGTTTTCCATTCTTTAAACATCATGTACATTATTAATATATTCTGTGTATTTCCAATCAATTCCACTCAGGCTCAATTCAAGAAACACAATTATAACAGGTTTTATACAAAAAATATTCCGCTAAGAAAGTAGATAAACTGCACAAAACAGTACAAGTACAATGTGCATAGCAATGTAACTTGAAGCATCTATTTATGGCTTTGTTTAAATCAAAACTATTAGGGGAATGGGCCCACTTAGGACCTACGGTTACAGTTGACATGTGTAAACTGTTCACATCATTTTTAGGCACTTGCTAACAATAGTGTTTAATCCCTGAAAAACATAAAATGTATGCCCCCAGCAAAAAAAAAAGTCAGAAATAAAACCCAAGAAAATAACATGGGTACAGTCTTCTCTTATTAATGCATGCACAGAACTGAAAGAAAATAACTTTTGTGTCATAAACTTTCTGTGCAAATTTACATAATCAAGTACAAAAATATGTACATTTTGGTTATATACAAAAAAGCCCTGAAGTTTTGATCCAATCAATGAAAATGTCATTGACATGTATAGTAACAACAAAACAAAAAATTACATAGTTCATTATTTTCTAATGTAACTCCATTATCCAATAAGGGGAAAAATGATACAAATGTAAAGTTAAATCAATAGATTGTTATGAAAATGTCCATTTTGAAATTGTTGGGCATATCTCTTAGGAATATTTCTTAAAGTTTTATGAACTGCTACTGAGTCCATCATTAATGCTTGCTTCTCTATTTTCATATGCCAAAGTTTAACACTATTTTGGATTGTTGGTCATCCTGAAAAGTTACTAATGAAAATGGTCTATCCTACTGTAGACATGTTTAGGTAAGAACAGTAACTAAACACAAGGAAAAATATAATCTGCTTTGCTAACCTTGCTTTAAAATATTATCTCTGTAAAAATAAATTGTTTTAGTTTTCAAGAAAGGCCATTCCCTTTTAATATTTCTACGTTCTTTCTGTTCATTTTAAAGGGATACCAAGCAAGGGAGGGAAAAAAGCCATTTGGTTATGGATACTTCCAATCAGATAAGCATAGTTCTGTGCAAGGGGATCACTGGAAAATAGAAGCAAATTCAGGAAGATGTTGAAGTTCAAGTGGATTTTAGAAAAAGTTTATTTCTCCTCTGGAGGCTGCCCCATTTCCTGCAGTGATCGAGACAGCCACAGGAAGAGACAATCATCTTGGAAAGGTATTCCAATCTGAAACAGGACAGAGTAACAGCAACAGGATTTACTTGCCCAAAACTCTTCAAGCATTATTTCAAGCTTAACTACAGTCCAGTAAGATGCAGCTTCAAAGGAACTCAATACCTTTCAAATGAACTGTAACAGAAAGTAACTATCCAAACTCAGTCTTTCTTCACAAGTGATAAGAAACTCATGTGTGAAAGTGTTCTCCACCTCCAAAGAAACTATTTGTCAGATCTGTAAGGCTGTGGGAGAAGAAAGGTAATGGGGTTCTCCACCATAACCCTCTACTCAGTCTCTAATTGGGAAAACTTCTGTCAAAAATTTCCTTAGCCCTACCTTTGAATAGAGGCATCTTTAAACAACGAAATAAAGATCTATCTGTGCTGCTACTTTCTTTCAAAGCATGTGTAACTGTGGCATTTTCAAGTGCCACACATAAAACTTTTGTTCTTCCACAGAAACGCAACCAACTCTTAGAAATGCTCAAAAACTATACTGGTGTAGAAAATGACTGAATTATGTTAACTTAGCCCAGTTTTTCCTTCTATCTTACCTTTTTCCTTGGTAATCACAGTTAGTTATTCTAACATATTCCAATCCCGAGTAGCTTCCACTAAATGCCTCTGCCCGTGGCCAGCCCACACATCCTGATTGTCAAAAATTCTACCACAGAACCAGCAGTTAAATTTAGCTTTCAAGATATCTTCAGAGGTAGTTTTTACAATCTGGTAATTATTTTTGCTTGTCTTTTTGAGTGTTAGTTTTAGCACAAATCTTTCTTTTACAGAATTAACAGGTTTAAGCATTTTGTGTCTCTTGGAAAAGTCATTGTAAGTTGTTTCAGAAATGTCAGAATAAACTGGTTTCAGTAAAGCATTAATAGTTGCTTGTGACAACGAAACCTTCAATACACGTCCATTGAACTTTGCAATAGTTTTCATAACACGTTCTACTTCTGGGGCATCTGCATCAGGATGATTCAAAACCACAACTGGTTGGTTTCTCCTAGGACATTTCACAAGCTGTTTGGAATTAAAAGGGAAAAGTCTCAAAGTTCTACCTGAATTCTTTGAAAGCCTAGGTCTATAAAATCCAAGTGTTTCCTGGACATCTTCAGCATTAGCCCTTTCTTTACACTTCCTAAGCAATGTTGACTTCTTCCTTGGAGGTTCTTGGTAATTATCAATGTACTTTCGTTTACAGCTTCTGTTTCTAGATACAAGGGCAGTTTCAGAACCTTGACTTATACGAGTTTTAATTTTTGCAAACTTATTTTTGCATGTCTTTCTCTTATTGAAGTTTCTCTCAATTGTACAATTAGCTTTACATCTTAACACTGTTGTCTCTGAATGGTCACTGATATATACTGGTTCCTCAGAAGATTCTGGGCATGCTGCAGTAGAAGAAAGAGCAATTTCACTTGCTGGGATCCTATCATCTAAAACTGGTAAGGCATCTCTAGAAGATTCCGGCTCTTTCTGCTCTCCAAGTATAGGTGGTTTGGATGGTACAATCTCTTTGTGAAAAGAGGATGCAGAGTTGCTCACTGAAAGATTATTAGCAGCACTCACACTTAAAACAGGATTTAAAATTTTTACCAGTATTTTTTGTGGCGCTCTTTCAGGTTTCTTTGGTTGAATATGTTGGTAAGTATGATTTTGGACTAAGTTAGGCTTAAGCGGTTCAGTGTTATTTGGCATCATGCACTTAAGAAACACAGCTTGTTTACCACCAGGCATGAGGGTGTACAGAGATGCTTTTGGGGAGCTTTCATTCTGCTGCTTTACTGTGTCCAAGCCATTTATCTTAGGGCCCTGCTGCTCAGGCAGAACGTTTGGAAAAGGAACAGCTCTCACTGAAGAACGAACTGAGGTTTTAATAATGTAAGGGCCTTTCAATGGTAATGCATTCTCTGAGCAAGTTCTCATGTTCACACAACTGCCAATACTGGAACAAAGCGCAGGTGTTAGGCAGCCATTGTTGTGCTCCGCCTTCAGAAGAGGCGTTCTGCAAGGTTCCTTAGTCACAGTTCTGTTACTATGCACATTCTCAGTTTTGACAGTGCGAACACCTTCAGGTTTCCCATTATTAAATGCCAAAACCATCCCGGGTCTCTTGTTGACAAGGAGAGAAGCAGGTACACTCTGTGTATTAACCAATGGAAGTGATCTTCCAGAGAAAACACGGATTCCAGGTTTGTTAGCAACATGCAGTGGTATAATAAAACCTTTTGGAGTTTGAATAAATACGGGATTTTTCTGTTCTGAGGTTAGAAATGGATTCTGAACATACACAGGACCTGAATTTTGTGTTGTAGTTCGGAGTTTGTCTTTCACAAGCTGCTGCGTTATTATCGCATCCGACTGAGTTTTAAGTAACGTGATGATATTTGGAATTTTACCAGTCACTTCTGAATCTCTCACATCTTGTAATACTGACAGCACTTGTTTTTCCTGTCCATTACATTTTAAATTCAGATCATTTGCAGGCACACTAACACCTACACTGGCAGATGGAACTGGGAAAATGTCTTGCGTTTGGAAGTCTTTTGAAGATTCTACTATCATTTCTTCTTCCTCTGCTTTTCTAAGTGTTTGGTCACAACTGAGTGGAAGGCTTTCACTGGGAATGTTGTTCGAGTCTTCCTTTATATCAGATTTTGGCTTTAATGTATCTTGAAGTAACTGCTTTACTTCAGGTGGCAAAAATTCTGAAGCCTGCTGGCTCTGGAGGGAGAAAACAGACGTGATTCTAGGCATCATAGGGGAGCTAGCGCCGCCATCCCACTTAGGCTCGTCAGTCACACTCAGCACACTTTGGTTTGCATTAGTGAAGAGATTTCCTTCATCAGAGTTTTGGGTTTCTTCTAAATTACATGGTTCTTCTATTTCAGTTTTTATTTTTAAAGTTCCATCTTTACCATTTAAAGGGATGACAGGTCCTAACAGGCTATCTGAGTTGGAGCTCTCCTTCCTCAGTGGTGAATCCATATTACTATCACAAGACAATTGTTGAGTAGCTGTTTTGTTCAAAGTCTCCCTCTGAAGGTTTTCGAACGTTGTTGTTCTTGAAAACCTATAATGATTAGTATTCACCTTTGAGTAATTATGAAAAGGTAATGATCCTTGGTTGGAGAAGTCAAAATAGTTGGATTCAGCAGGTATCTTAGAGTTGACATAATTAATGCAATAATTATGCATATCTCCACAACTATATGCATTTGGCTTAGTGGTAAGGTTGACTTTATCTGGACTTTTAATGGTGGTGTCTGATGCATCTGGATGACTCTGAGTGGTCTGATTTTCCCACAAGTCAACACTGTCTCTTGCTTCAATTTTTGTAGTCAAACTCACTGATGCAGTAACTGACTCTGATGTTGTTGGCAAAGAAGATAAGCTTTTACTGTCATCCACTGTCTCAAGTATATTATTCTTTTCAGACATGAAAGCTGTCTCTTTTTCAGAAGTTACTTTCCTGGAAAGCACAGGAGACGAACATGAAAGTGGAGCTGCTTTCAAAAAATCTGTGTCACTCACCTCAGTTGCAAATCCAGTGTTGGCCAAAGCCTGGGGTTGCAAATTACCTGTACTGTCCTTTTCTGTGCCTGGTTGTGAGGCTGGTGAAGGTAAATTCTGTTTACTGTTAGGCAACAATTTTATTACAATATGCTGCCTTCCATCTACCACCTTGAAGCCCATAAACTTAGCGCTGCAGTTAGCAGGAATTGTTATCTTATTATTTCTCACCAGTAAGACCGTCGGCCCTTGTACACCACTTTTCACGTAACTGGAAGCAGCAATTGTTCCCTCGTCAACTTTCCTGTATTGCCCAACGGAAAGCAGAGTAGACTTCTCTGACTCTGACTCTATGGGCTTATCACCATTCTCACAGTGCAGCCTCTCATCCTTGTCTTCATTTAATTGCTCTTGACTCTGGTCTTCAGATTTAGTCTGTGTTTTGCTCACTATATTAAACACTTGAGCATTTTTCCCTATACTTTCATCATTTCCATTGGTAACTGTCTTACGTTTCCAAAATGTCTTTGTTGGACCTATTTTGTATCTTTTAAGTATTAGCTTAAGTCCTGTTGTAGTCTTTGCCATTCTTTTATCATATTGGTCTTTTTCCAGCTTTTCTTTCGCATATAAGTGCTCTTTATGCAAAGTTATGACATGTCTGACAAGTTGGTCTTTATGAACGGCACCATAGCTACAGTAGTGACAAGTGAAGGGAAGAGTGCCAGAGTGGACACGAAGGTGCTTCTGAAGCTCTCCCTTGGTAAAACACAGGTGAAAGCATTTTCCACACTTATAATGCATTTCTTTATGTCTATGAATGTGCTGAACAAATGTGCCAACATCCTGGGTAAAGAATCTACACTCTTCGCACTGAAAATTGCCATTAACACAATGTTTAGATGTGAAGTGTTTTGTCAAGTCCAATAAAGTATATGAACGGTCACTATTACAAATATCACATTTTACAAAAGTGTTCCTATGGGTTTTTCGGTGTTGTTTAAATATCTGGAAGTCATTTGCTGAAAAACTGCACATTTCACAAGGAAATGAAGGTAGCTCACCATGATGCCGCATTTCAAAGTGTTTCTGCAAATCATTTGGACTATATTGAGTACTGTCTTGGCATTTTAAACAACGGAAGTTGAGTATTTTTGCAGACATATTTACATTCTCGTCTTCAGCTCGCTCAGGTTTACAAAGCAGTACACATTCCTTGGCACGGCTTACAGTCTTTAAACGGATAGATTTCCGTGCAGTCTGTGGTTTACTCTGAAATAATATTCTGTATTTTTCAACTTCATGTTTCGTAAAGATCTCATTTGGAATATTTATCTTGGGCAAACTAATGTTCACATTTTTAAGTTCATAATGAAAATCAGTTTCTGAAACTTTTGGTGTAGGTACTGATCCAATAGTATCTGCTATCTCACTTTTTATATCAGATTCTTTCAAAATAGTTTGTTTTTCATCACAAAATAGCTGTGTCTGTTCAAGTGGCATGATTTAATTTTTTTTTAAATCCAGTTTTGTTTGCTCTTAAAACTTGTGAAATTAATTGTGACTTAAACACGAAATAATACTGAGCTGCAACATCTTCAAAATAAGCAGGATTTTCCTCAAGTCAATTCACCTAAAATTAAGCAAAGAGTTGAAATTTTCATCACAAAGTTTCATATTTTTACATTCATTCTGAATCAACAAAGCAGAAATGCTAATCAAACACATATACTAAAGACACAAAGACCTGATCTGTTAAGAACACCCAGGTTTAAAGGAGGTTTCATTTAGCAATATAAACAGTGTCATTAGCTCCTGGCATCTCTTCTCTCTATCACTTAGGTTAGGTACCAGGTGATGCCAAGATGACTGTTCAAATTCAAAGGTAGCACCCTTCAAGGTTAAAACTTAAGAAAAGAAAACATCACTCCTCCAAAAGCAGGACAATCTTGGCCCAAATTTCCTTAAGTGTCATTCCCTAAAGTAAGATGCATTTCTATGAAGGACCATACCTGATTTACAGGCCACTCATGAGAACCAAAGTTGTAAGACACCATCATGCATGAGCTGACATTAGGACTACAGAAGGCTTCCCTACAAGGAAATCAGAGCATTATTACCAGACAGTAGGAATGGACAAAATAAATGCAGAAGTAGCAACATACATGAGGTTTTCTGTTTGTTCTTGCATAAATAAACTATTACATAAAAGACATTCACACGTTGACATTTTTACTTCTGTAGCAGACTTCTTTCTAAGAACACCAATGCAAACTGACCTAGTTCCCCTTCCAATGGCTACAGAACACTTCGCATCCTTCTCGCTGGTGCAACTTCAACTCCTACCCTTTTGCTACTACAAGGGCTGCCACAGGCTCTGACCAGAGAAACAACACCTAGGAAACTGAGCATGACTAGATGACTTCGTTCTTATGGTTTGTCTCTTGCAATGCAAATATTAAAAAAAAAAATTTAAAGCTCATTTTAAAAGCTTAAACAAAACAAAAACCCAAAGTCACCTACAGAAACTATCATTCCATGTGATATTCATACACATAATTCTTTCTGAAACATCCTAGATATATATTTGTTTTCATCATAATGTGCACTTCTGCAGCTCTAAAAATTCCTTATATCCAACAAAATTAAATACACTGGCGATGTTATTAAAGAATTAGACATTAGTTTTCTAATGTATAGCCTGTATTAGTTCTCTAATGTATAGCCTGTATTAGTTTTCTAATGTATAGCCTGTACTTGTTTTTTTGTGCTTCTTTCTGAACAGAAAGACAATGTGTTCTATGAATAAACTCAGAGCTAAATGTGTATTTATCTTTTCCTTGTATATTAAAAGGGATTTAAATCAAAATGACTGTTGGTTGCAAATTATAATATACTAAACTCAAAACATAAATAAATAAAAAAGAAAAGAAAAAACTATACAAGCAAGCTTTCTAGCAACGATTTTGTTGTATCACATTAATATAATTTCAAAGCAAAATTTTCAATGATGATATCAGCAAGGACAATTTCATCAAAGTCGCTATTTGATCTGATAAGCCCCTTCAAGGAGAGCAAACTAAGTTATTGATTCATATATTTTTGAAATAGTGAACTTAGAATGGGATGTTTAAAACTTTAGTATTACAAAAGCTGGGTGCTGGGGGTGGGAGCGCGGTGGAGTTATGGTGAAAGTCGTATGAAGGGATGGGGGGCCCTAAAAGAAAAGCTACTGAAGGTAACTAGAACAGTTAAGAAACCAGGAGATAAGGCTATTTGAATGCTCTCCTTCATCCTGATGGAACTTAACAATAATTCAGTAATAACTAGCTAATAAAATGTCTAATGTACAAGTAAGAAATACCCTTAGCTTATTTAAATTTGAGAACTGTTAATTAATACTGAACACCAATACAGTGTGGGAAGAGCTCATATATTTCAAGTAGCTGAGGGCTCATAACTTGCTCTTCAATTCCAATTTTATCTGGAGAATATGTCCGATCTTGAAACATGTTCACCCTGTAAGTGTGTAAGCACTGCCACCAGAGAACAACTTACACTGAAGCTGCTACCTTTGGTTAAAAAAGAAAGAACTATGCTATAGATACCTCAGGTAAGGTAAGATCATGAATTTTATTGTAGTTTTAACCTACCACCTTTCAAGCTAATTTTTATTATAGTCCAACTTTCATCTCCACCAACAAAGATTATTGGTTTTAATGTGGTATTTGTATTATGGTTTTGCTAACCTTAAAAGTTTACCAACACCCTTTGTCACTAAAATAAGACACTTTTGTAAGCATTAAAATAATCCGGAGAGGGCTGGAGAGATGGCTCAGAGGTTAAGAGGACTACCTGCTCTTCCACAGGTCCTGAGTTCAATTCTCAGTAACTACATGGTGGCTCACAACCATCTGTAGTGAGATCTGGTGCCCTCTTCTGGAATGCAGGCATATATGAAGGTGAAACACTGTATACTTAAATAAATAAATCTTAAAAAAAAAAAACAGTAATAATAATCTGGAGCTTCCTACACGATGGCTAGAAAAGCTATAGGCTTTCTTCCCTCTACCAAATGGTCACAGAAATAACAAAAAGACTTAATAGAGAAAAAAAATTACAAGGCCTAAAAACAAACAAACAAACAAATTCTATAAATATATTACAAAACATTGGACAGGAAATGACCTGGTGAGAAATATAAATGCTGACCCACTAACAACCATCATTTAAAAAAATGTGTTTGTGACACTAGCTACATTGCCTATGTTGCCCAAGCTAGCCTCAAATATCTGGACTCAAGCAATTTGCCTACCTCAGCCAGTGAGTAGCTTGGACTACAAGCTAAAGCATCACATTCAGTTACTAACCACCATTTCGGAAGAGAAGAAGTCCATTAGGAGACATCCATTCAATCAATATTTAATGAATACCTATACACCCAAAGTAAGGAAATGACAGAAATTTGTCCCCTTTATCCACTAAACATACCTTGGGAGAGTCGGAAAGATTGAGGCTTGAATGAAAGGTCAGACTGAAGCTCTCTGGGTGACAGATGGCTCAGGCCAAGATATGAGAAAGAAAGGAATCCCGAGTTTTCTGCTGAGTCCAGAAGCCAGGAAGAACAGGAAACTGCTAGGATCACCTGTCAGGAGATTTGTAAAGGGAAAACTATGACCGAACACAAATGAAGCTTTCTGTACTAACAGCTATCTTCCTCTGTCCAGTATTATCTTTTCCTAAGTTATGGCAGAAAAAAAAGTGATTACTAAATTTCTCTTCTCCTTCTAACTTAAAAACTGAAAATCTTGTTTCATCTCATCTTAATGTCTGATATCATTAGGAAAAATTGGCAGGAGCTAGACATGGTAGTGCACACCTCTAATCCCAGCACTCAGGGGCAGAGAGATTACTGTGAGTTTGAGGTCAGCCTGGGGCATACAGTGAGTTCCATGCTGGCCAGAAATACACTCTTTGGTTGACAGAAGGCTCAGGCTGGCATCATGAGAAAGAACAAAGCAATCTAGAGTTTTAAACTGAGTCCAGAATATTTAATTTTGTTTCCTTCCTTCTTTCCATCCACCCATCAATTTATCCAGTTATTTCTGCTTCTCCTTTTAGTTTGTTGTCTGTCTTTCTTTCTTTTAAACCATATATGTTATATATAATCTGAGGTTATATAAAGAAAAAACAGTTAATATTTTAAGAGAGACAAAGCAGATGAGAAAAAACCAAAAAGACTTGAGTTTTTAAAATCAGTTTTTTCAAATGCTAGGCAAAAGTACTAGTAGGAAGAAAATATAAAATTCAACACATGCAATTTATCTAGTAAAATATTTTAGTTTAAAAGACAAAATAAAGCCAGGTAGTGGTGGTGCACAGCTTTAATCCCAGCACTTGGGAGGCAGAGGCAGGTGGATCACTGTGAGTTCAAGGCCAGCCTGGTCTACAAAGAGAGTCCAGGACAGCCAAGGCTACACAGAGAAACCCTGTCTTGAAAAAAACAAGAAAACAAAACAACAACAGCAAAAGACAAAATAAAAATTATATCCAAATATGATAAAGGAGTTACCGAAAATGGGATTAAAGTACTCATTAACTGCTCCAACTAATTAGGTAGCTATACCCAACACCAATGTTAACCAGCTGTAAATGCTACAAGATATGGAATGAGATATGGAATATGAAACAGATATCTACAGTCTTTAGGGGAAAGAAGAAACTCAACAGTTCATTCTATACCTAGTAAAAACTCACAAGTGAGAAAAAAACGGACCAAGATCCAGACACTGCATGATAAAATCTACAACATGTAAGTAAATATGAACAGCATTATTAATATAATTAGGGAAGGAGTAAAGGAATATAATGTGGAAAATTAACGATAACTTCTCATTGCTGATATTACAAAAAGAAAATCTTAGATGCTAGAAAGCAAATTGGCAGGCAGAAAATGACCAGGAGCGCTTAATCTTTGCCATCAATTGGTTAAGTTAAGAACTGATCCATCTTACACTTGGAATTTTTAGAAGACCCAGGAATTGTAGCACCAAGAAGCATAAATGCTGAAGTAAAGTGAAATTTGGAGAAAGTACTTGAATTTTAGTTAGGTCTAAAATTCCCTACCCAGTCTGTCACCCAGGAAACTGTTGTTCTCCTACCACAATAGAAATCTCAAGGTGTACTCTCTGCAGGGTAAAACAGGGTGTCTAAAGTGAAGAGAACAAGCTGGAGGAAATGAGAAGCACAGCAAAGTGAGAGCACTTCATGAACCACTTACAAACAAGACCCAGCCCTCCACTCGCCCATCTCTGTTAGCCCTCTCGTGTGGCTCCTAGACTAAAACATGATCTGCTGATGGATCCTGAACCATGACACCAGCCCACAAGACTGACACAGAAACTGAGTGGTTAGGAAAAACCACTATGGACTAAAAGTAACAGTCCACAATAGATTCAGGGTTTTTTTGTTGTTGTTGTTTTGTTTTGTTTTTTAATTCCTACCTTTCCCAGTCAGCTTAAGAAGCACTGAACCAGAATTTGGGGATAGACGAAGCCTATACAGAGTTCCCCAGGGTAGGGGTCAAATGTGGTGTTTATTAACCCGTCTACCAATTCAGAAAGAACTTCCCATCAGCTTTCTAATGATTATCAAACAGTTCAAAGCCTGACTACTAGATATCTGAGGCAATCCCTAAAATTAGCTCAGGATTCAGACCAGATAAAAGGGGGAAAAACCTGCTAAAACAGACATATACATTAATACACCTCAACTTTAAAGCATTTTCTAGGTATATGAGAAATAACAAAAGGTATCGAAGAACAACAAAAAAAGGCTCTACAAAGCAGGGAAATATAGTATATATTACATATAGTATATAAAGACTGGAAACCAAGGTATATGCGGCTAAGCCTAATACTTGTGAGGCAGAAGCAGAAGGATGACAAGTTTGAGAGCAGCCTAAGCTGCACAGTGAGACCATGTTAAAATAATAAAACAATGAAAATATAATAAAACATTAAGAAAAGTAGAAGGGCTGAAAAGCAAATGAGATAACCTCAGTCACTAGAGCAAAGCTTGGCGCGGCCATGTCTAATCCCCAGCACACTGGAGGCTGAGACAACTACTGAACCAGCAGTCAGCCTAGGGTACAGAGCAAGACCTGTCTCAAAAAGAAAAAACAAAGCAAAAACGAAAAAACTGGGTGAGAAGGCAGAGCAACAACTTAGGTCTCAACAGTGACTAACAGGTGTGCAAGAACAAAGTTAAATCACACGAAGAGAAATCAATGAAACAATTTGGTAGAGAGGTTAACCCCATTTCCCTTTGAATCTCCAAATTGCCTAAAACTGGCACACCTTTGCTCTGCCTCTCAAGTCCTGGGGTTACAGGTACTGAGCTGTAACTCCTGGTTTAAAATATTTTTTAGAGGCTAGACCGATGGCCTAGCAGTTAACAGCACTGACTGTTCTTCCAGAGGAGCAGGGTTCAGTTCCCAGCACCCACATAGGCAGCTCACAACCATCTGCTACTCTAGTTCCAGGGGATCCAACACTATCTTCTGGCCTCTACTGGCACCACACATGTGTCTAGTACACATACATACATGCAAGTAAAACACTCAGGTAAACACACATGTACTCATGGTGTACAGACACACATGCAGGTAAAACAGAAGTTTCTGAACAATCAAACATTAACTTTAAACTCTAGAATGTAATGAGTTTAAGGTGTCCTCAGCAGCACTCGCCTTTGTTACATGGCCTGACCTTAGCAGTCTCGGCTCTCAACAGACAACTGTTTGACTAGCATATCCTCACACCTCACAATGCCAATCAATGCTGCCTGAAACACCTCAGTTCAGGTCATCAGCCTTGTGCTATGAACTGTAGTTTTCACTGCACATACAATCTTCTACTTATAGAACTATAAGGGCTGATTGCAGAAAACTGAAAAGCTTTTAGTATTTCTCCTAGCATTCCTCAGCATTTAATTAGTATGTCTTTAGATTGTATTGGGTAGAATACTTGATTTCAAAAACTGTTGTTTGTATTGCTAACTTGAGTTTCATCAGCAGGTAAAGGCTCTTGCTGCATAAACCTGAAGAGTTCAATCTTTGGAATATGAGTAGAAGATGGAAGGTGAGAACTGATGCTGCCAAGTTGTCCTCTGACCTCTACACACACACCCTATGCATGCCAACCCTGCACAAATTAATGATAACAACAACAGCAGCAATAGTTTTTTTTAAAACTGAAGTGAATCTTGGATTGGGATTAGGACAGAATTTCCAGTAATTTCTGAAGTAGCCCTAAGCATACTTCTGCCATTATATATTTACACAAAGTGGTGTTCTTGACACTGAGGATTATAAGATAAAAATATTGATCAACTGTGAAAAAAATCAGATGTCTTCTACCCTGCAGTATCAAATATTTAGCCAAACTGTAATTTTTTATATAAAAACAAATCGACACATCCACCATGTTAGTATGTAAATTTGCTTTAGCCTTTGCTAAGCTGTAAATCTTTATGTATACCAGATTATTTTAGAACAGGTTTTTATGATTCATTATCAGTAAATATTTAATTTGTATACCTATTTTATAAATCTATTCATTTATAGTTATATAAAAATTTCTTGGGCAAAAAGAGTCATGAGTGAAAAACTTAATTCTGTATACATAGACTATTAGGGGTGAGGGGTTCTTTGTCTGCTTTGAAACAGTCTCCTACATAGCCTTGGGTGTTCTGGAACTTACTACATAGATCATGCTGGCCTCAAACTCACAGAGATCCACCTGTCTCTGCCTCCCCAGTGCTGGGATTAAAGGTGTGCATACCCCACACCTGGCAGAATACTATTTTGGGTTTTTTTTTAGGAGTGGGGAGGGAAGAGGGCACCACCATCACTACATAATCCACAAGCAATCTTAAATCTATTCTATTTCGAAATATATCTTGTATCCTCACTCCTCTTGATCAATATTCAATGTCACTGCCTTAGTCCAGCCACTTAGTCAAGCTCTAACTTGAGGTAAAGCAACAGTCTTCCTAAATGGCATCCACGCTTCCCTCTGTTTACCACACTCTTGTAAACACACTCTCTAAAGCTGGAAAGATGGCTCAGTGGATAAGAGCAATAGTTGCGCTACCAGAGGACCAGGGTTCAATTCCCAGCACATACATAGCAGGTCTGTAATTTTAGTTCCAAGGGATCTCATGTCCTCTTCTGCCCACCATGGGCACGGCACACATGTGATGCAGAGATACACATGCAGGCAAACACCATGCACATAAGATAGTATTTTAAAAATACAATAAAATATTATGCATTCTCTAAGTAGGAGGCAAATAATCTATCAGTGTAAGAGTAGTCACAATTGGGCTGACCTAACAGGGTACTATAGGAGCATATTATAGACTGAGTGGCTCACTAACAGTAGAAATCTATTTCTCATAGTTCCAGAATCTGTGAAGGCCATGATTAAGGCACTAGCATCTTGTTATTATCTTTCTAATTCATAGATGGCAGAGAAATAGCAAAGAAACTCTCTAGGGTCTCTTTAATAAGGACACTAATTTCATTCATGAAGATTTTGTCTTCATAATCTAATCAAGTCCCCAAGGCTTGACCTCCTACTGTCCTCACAGTGGGGAATTAAGATTATTCAGTCTATAACACCTCAGCACTTAAATTTTAATCTTTTTTGCAAAGGCCTGTCCAAAAATAAAAATAAAAGTAATACCCGAGGCTACAGAAATGGCTCAGTAGTGAAGAGAACTTTCTGCTCTTCCAGAGGACCTGAGTTAGGTTCCCAACACATGGATTAAGTGACTCACAACCACCTGTGAGTCCACCTACAGGGTATTTGACATGTCTGGCCCAGAATGGGCAACTGCGTGCAAGTATGCATACGCACATACAGATACAGATGCATCTAAACACAATTTAAAACTATTAAAAAATAATCTTTATTTGTAATTATTGTCTTCGCTCATAACTTTCATCTCACACCACACTTGCCATCTGTAAATGTACTCCAGCAAGCCACCAGGGCTATGGCTCGTCAAATAGCTTTTCCTCTGTGTGTGTTATTCCTACTGTTCTGGCTCATTCTTCAAACAGCCACATTCTTTTCATCTTCTGAGTGAACTCAAATGTCACCTGCTCAGCAAGGCCTTCTCTTTACCTGTAAGTCACCGCTCTCCTCAAAAAGAAACTAAGAACTCTATTTTATGCATTTTATTAGACTTTTATAATGTGTTGGTACTATTTTCGCTACCTGCCAATTTATCTTCTAACTTTACACTATGGTGTGAGCTAAATAAGGGCTGTAGTTATAATGCTCTTTGCTGCTTCATCCACACAGTGTTCGGCTTGTAGTTGGCACCAACTCAGTGCCAGTCTTTTGCTCTAAGTATCAGGAGTACAACAGGAAAAAAAGGGCAGATAAAAATTCCTCCCCTTGCGGAGCTAACATTACTACTGTTTAGACAATAAAGCACACTGTTATTCTATTCAAAAGGAGCAAGAGCAGATAAAACAACGGGAAAAAGAAGAACCAGAGTGCTGCAATTTTAAATATAGTATCAAGACATTCTCACTTCAAAAGTTCTTCTGGGCCCTTGGGGTGAAGCTCCCTGATACGGATTTGTCTGGCATGCTTGATAAGGCTCTGAGTTCGATCCTCACCACAAAAGAAAGAGAGGGACTGGGACACGTGTGGTGGGTGGCACTTGCTTTTAGTACTTGGACCCAGGAGGCAAAGACAGGTGAATCTATGTGAAGTGAGCCTAGTATACACACTGAGTTCTTAGTGAGCCAGAAATATACAGTACAACCCTGATTCTAAATACATAAATTAAGCAAAAAGAAAGAAAGGAGAAGTTGAAAGCTGGGCATGTTGGCGTAGGCCTTTAGTCCCAGCACTCGGGAGGCAGAGGCAGGCAGATCGCTGTGAGTTCGAGGCCAGCCTGGTCTACAAAGTGAGTCCAAGACAGCCAAGGCTACACAGAGAAACCCTGTCTTAAAAAAATAAAATAAAAAAATAAATAAAAAAGCAAAACAAAAGAAAGGAGAAGTTGAGAGAGCTAGCATTCTGAATATTAAGTGCCAAGACCCTGAGAGTGCAGCATGCCTAATATATCTGGAAATATCAGTATTATTGGATCAGAACGCATGAAAAGCAAAGAAATGTAAGATCAAAGCTAAACATGGGAACGGAAGCAGTGCCTGAAGATGCAAGGCATTTGGTTATACTCTGAGACAGGAACCCACCTCATCAGAGATGGGACATGAGCTGATTGTTTGTTTGTTTTTGTTTTTTCCTTGCAAGTGTCTTGGACATGTTAGGCAAGTATATTCCATTAGCCTACATTCCCCAGTTCCTGGATTTTTAAAAGAGACCACCTGGATTATTATATATAAAAAAATATAAATTAAAATAAAAAAATAGAAGATTTGGAAGAGATATGGAAGCTATTAAGGAACCAATTTAAAGTTTATTTCAATTATCCTGTACAAGATGATAGTGACATACCAGAATCTAGAAGGCATGATCAGGTTCTGAATTTTGAAGAAAGCATCTATAAGATTTATTGACCTATCATCTCTGACATAAAGAGATCTACCAAAAGCAGCTAAAACTTCCAACTCCAACAAGTAGAAGAACTACATTCTACTGTAAGCCCTAAGTATTCTAATATAAATAAAATGCACGTAAAACATTTACTGAAAAAAAAAATGTTTTTGAGACAGACTTTTTCTGTGTAATAGCCTTGGCTATCCTGGACTTGCTTTGTAGACCAGGCTAGCCTCGAACTCACAACAATCCACCTGCCTCTGCCTCCTGAGCACTGAGATTAAAGGAGTGTGCCACCACCACCCAGCTGAAAATTATTTTTTAAAAGCTGGAGAAATAGAAGGGAAGTGTATCAAAAGATCAATTTGGGACATCTCTGACATTCAAGTGGAACTGTGTAATGAATACTCCATGAAATATATAGAGGTCTAGTTAAAAGATAAAATTTCAAAAAGAAAAAAAAAAGATAAAATTTCAGTTGTCATCAAGATATGACTGTGTTTGTATTTATGGTTTTGAGATACAATTAAATCACCAAAGCATTAAATAAACAGAAAATTTCAAAGCCTCAAGATATGACAATACTTAGGAGAAAAAGATGAAGAAAAGCAAGCTGGGCAGGAAAGAAACACCCACCTAGAGTAAAGCTAACTGATGGTGTGGTGTTCTAAAGCAGGTTAGAAAAATGGGAATGATCGATTCTGCCAAGTGAGGTAAGACAGAAGTTAGCACTGGTTTTCAGGTCACAGGAACAATGGCTAGAACAATTTCAAGGGAATTATTAAAAAGGCAAAATAGTATATATTTTTTTAAAAAATGGGAACAAAGCTGCTGAATAGACAACTCTTAAGGGAGTTTACCACAAAGACATACAGGTAGAACTGAAGTCATTTTGTTGTTTTTGTGTTTTTGTTTTTAATAAGCAAAACTATAGTATGAATGAATATTTATGAAAATGATCTAGTAGAAAATTTTTAAGCTGAGGATAGAAGAAAAAAATGTAATAACAATGCCCTTGGTAGATCAAAAGGGATGGAGTTTAGCATAAACTGGAGTCATACGTAGAAAAGAACAGAGAATTCTTTCATCTATAATAACTGTAGGGGAAGACACAGATGCTAGCAGGTGAACAAGTCTGTGAGCGCTTGTTGAACAAAATGTCTCCTCGAGTTTGCCAGAGGTTGGCAAACCACAACTATGGTCCAAATTTGGTCAACAGCCTTTTCATAAATTTCATTAAAACACAAGCCACATTTGTTCATCTCCATTATTTCAATGACTACCTTTCATATTGCAGTAACAGCTGACGGCAGCAACAGAAGCCATATAACCCACAAAGCCTAAGGTATTTTACTATCTGTTTATTTACAAGAGAAATCTACAAACCCTGGTATACTTAAACTGCTAACAATATCAAAGTTGAAGATCAGATAATTTGGCTATGAGGAAAGAAGCCTCATAGCTATGTTGTCTAAACATCAGCATCTAGCAAGCAAGTGACACATTATGTCCTTCCTAGTACTCAGCTCCAGATTGAAAAAAAAAAATTTTTTTTTTTTTTCCTTTTGGAGAGAGGAGTTTTGGCCCTGGTTGGCCATTATCTGGCCCTGGCTACCTAGAACTCACTATGTAGACCAAGCTGGCCTCAAACTCATAGGGAATCTCTGACTCTGCCTTCTGAGTGTTGGGATTAAAGGCATGTCCCAGCATGCCCTTCAAGAGACGATTTCTGTAATCAAATATTACTTAAGTGTTATTCCTTATCTTGTTTATCCAACTGTCTTATTGCCTACTGCCACTGATTGTATCTCTAAGAGAAGTGTAGTTTCTGTCTGTTAATAAGGTATCTTTCAAAAAAGAGGTAAGAAAAATCAGTTATAAATATAAACAGACTAGCATTCCAAGTTCATTATGACCATGTGTTTATTGAGGGCCTGGAAGTTGAATGGAAAGCCTGCTACGTGCTAGGCAAGCACTCTACTGCAGAGCTATAGCCCTAGCTCAATCATCTCCTGTTTGTTTAATAGACACAACAAGGCCTTTGCCACAATAGATGACTGCATGCCACTTGGGCGCACCTTCTAGTTAACATCAACACAATGGCACTAGTGACTACCCACAGAGCCAGGGCTTCTTTTATCTACTACTTGAAATGAGGTCCCTGGGAAGCCTGAGTGTTCAAAAATACAGTTTATTTTTCTAACATTCATACAGCAACTCTAATCATCCCATCAATTCTGAAACAACGTAATAATCTAAGTTATCCAAGCAGCACATATAATTGTGCTACCATCTCTTATTTACCTAGCTTCATGCATGTTTTCACTAACCATGATGTCATTTTTCTACTTTTTCTACATACACATCAAACATGGTTTTGAAAATTCTCTACATTCATCATTATTTTACTAAGAAACAAAGTACCATTCAAATCTGACAAGACATCAAGCATGTTATGTAAAAAAAATTTACTCAAGGAAGTAACATAAATCATAAGCTGTTATCAACTCAACTTTGTTGTTCTATTCAACATAGTTGTCAGACATTGGTTCCTAAATAAAAATGTATGCCTTTGTGAAAAAGACCTTGAAAAGAATGCAATCTATTGATAAAGTTCAAGGACAAACACGGTTATTATTACCAAATAATGTAAAATAGTATAACTGAGTATATATTTAATGCATTTAGAGAGAATTATAAGATATTATGGCACCCATTTTAAAGATATCAGGACCTAACACTAACACAAACGAGCAACAGGCGTCTTTGTGTCAGAGCAGATTAAACCATGTTTTTGTACAAGGGCACAGTATTTTCCACTACATTTTTATAGCTCTCCTTATGCTACCATGGATTTGTTGGCAGTTTTGTCATTTTGTCCACACCAGGACATCCAGACGCTCATCCCAGGAAACCAGTCGTAAATCTTTATCCTCTCGTTCCTTTTCCAACTTCAAGTAGATTCCAGAGATCACCATGTAAATATTTACCGTTTTTCCTTAGCTGCAGTAAAGTAGCACTTGATAAGCTAAAGCACAGACTCTGGCCATTTAGAGTTTTAAAACATGTTTCTACCACATTTATCTTTATTGTTCATTATCCAGAAGCCCTTGATGCTACCTCTGTATTTAGTATAACATGTTAAAAATCAGCTCTAATAAAATATTAAATGAACCATGAAACCCAAAATTACTCTTTTGCTTACATTAAAATAACAGCTTCTGGAGAAATCCTTTCTATTTGGGCCAAAAATAAAACTCTAAGGTAACCTAGAAAATTCACATGTGTATAAGCATTCCATTTATTTAATCCAATATGAAGGCATGTGAACTTCCTACTTAACAGACTATCACTCTCGAACTCTACCCCTCATCCTACCTTTCTCCCAGGAACGAAGGCACACCACTCAGTGCTGGGACAGTGCCATAATCAGGAACAGTGATCAAAAGAGACAGTATCTGGAAATGAAAACCAGGATTTTACAATTTTGACAACAAAAGTAAAATGTTTTTATCTTTTGTCCATTACACTTCATATTTAATCTAAGCATGTTAGTTTTTAAGCTCCTCTGTACTTAGGCATAAGCTTAGCACTGATACCCTGTGATAACGTCATAACTGTGTAATACAAAGCCACAACTCAAAAGTGTAAGAATCTTCTCCTAATACAATAGCATCATTTAAAACAATAAAAACAAAACTGGTCTTGCCCCACCCAAATCAAAAAGCAGAACTAGTACTGCATCTGATTCTGAACCACTCATCCGTCCACTACAAAAGCATCCTAACAATGCTCAGTGCTGGTACCTAACATGTCCACCATGAGAAGCCATAGACTACACATGAGAGTAGACAACAAATAAGCATTTCAAAACTCTGTAATAACGCTCTTCCACAGCTTATTGTCAAAAAAACCTCACTTGTAAAGTACCTAAAGAAACACAAAATTCAAATCTTGCATTTAAAAAAAAAAATAGTAAAGCAGGTAGACTGTTGTATTAAGTGATCTACAGGGCACAATGCTTCACTGAGAACAATCCCAGTCAACTGCAAAAAAAAAAAAAAAAAAAAAAGCAATAAAAGTTCTCTTTTGAAATCCAACTGTAGATTTTAAAAATCCCATTTGGAATATTTTAAAATACAGCAGAATTTGGAACCACAGTACACTATTTCTAGAAATGATATAGGAAGATGTGATGTGTACAATGATAAAAATTCTTCAGTATTTAAAAGTTTATATACTAAGAGCTCACACAGAGATAATCATTTTAGCTGCTGTCCTTCCATCTTTTCAAACACCAGACATAAGTTTTGAATTGGTAATTATGATCTGGGGGGAAAAAATCAAAATACAAAAACAAAAAAGCCAGTAAGGCAGAATGCCAATACCTCAAATGTGTAGATATGATCTGCCTTTTATGAACTTCTCAAAAAATGCAGTTGTTGAAGGATAATAAATGGATCTGAATAGATCTGCAGATAGAACTTTAAAATGTTAGGGAATGTTATCGAGTCACCTTAAATGCACTCTATTCTGACCATACGAACTTTAGAGTATACTCAAATCAGACCTGTGTGCTGGAAAAGAGCAATTTAATTAGTATCAGTACAGGTGCCTAAAGAAAAAAAAAAAACTTTCAAATTAATGACGCTCCTACCACGATGTAAATTGTTTTCACGTTGCATCCCTGAGATAATCACAGACAATTCAACATTCTCGTGGATTCCTTAAAAAAATTTTTTTCTTCCATTTTCAAGACTTTTGAAAGAGATAACCCACAAACACTAAATGCCCCAAAACCTAGAGAAAAAGTGACCCTTAACTTTTGTTTTCTAAACTTTGAGATTCCTCTGTTCCACTGGTCTTAGGTAAGAGTTAAAACACATCACCACATAGGCTTCCAGCCCTAAAACTTTGAATTACCAAAGCCACCTACTCAGAGACTACACACTTAACAAAGAGGACACCATTGATAAGAACAGATTCAAGATGGAACCTACAAGTGGAAAAAGCCAGTTAGAAAGAAATCCATCTGCCACTGGGTGTGGTTGGCGGGGAGGGTTTGGGGGGGTTGGGGTGGGATGGGGGGGTCTACAAAAGAGGAGCACTTTTTTTTTTTTTTTTTTTTTTTTTTTTTGCCCAACTCTGAAGAGGGCGCAAAGTGCGTGCGCCAGAGAGCGGGGAGTCAACGCAAGGAACAGCCCCCAACAGCCAAAGGCTGGGCCCACGGTAGGGATGCCGTCGAGGCGGGCCAGCGGACCTACAGCTCGAGGGGCGCGGGCTGAGGGCTGTCCGTCCTGTCTGCACCAGCCGCGGGGACCCGACGAGTGATGGCTTCGCGCGCCAAACGCCCCGCGTCGCCCCCCGAAGACACCGCGCCCGATCCGCCCCTTTCCCCGGAGTTCCGCTGCCCCTCGGGCGCGCGGAAGTACACCGCCTCCGCGCCCAAGTCCTAGGCTGTGAGGCTGTGGAGAGTTGACGGAGACAGACTTACGACGAGCCCAAGCCGAGACGGCAATGGCCGGCTCTAGTGGCAGCCAAAAGCCCTGGGTTAAAAACCACGGGCTTCTCTAGAAAAACTTTGCGGCAAGTTGGGCGGAAGCGCTGAATGGACGGGACTATTTAACGTGGGCTTCCTTCACAAGAGGCGGATCCCTCAAGACCTTTTGGGGGGCGCCCTGACACCCCCCACAAACACGCCCATTGCCCCCCGTTGCTGCCTCTCTGCGCGTCCCGACAACCTAACTGGTCTTGGCGGCTCCGCACACAGGGAATACCTGCCGTGGTCCCCATGGCCAGCGAGTCCCAGATGGCGGCCATTACCCGTCCATCCGGGTACTGCCGGAAAGCCGAGCGCCGCGCTGCCGGCGGTGCACGCTGCGGCGGAGGGATCCGCGCTGCACCTGAGGCGAGCGGAAGAGAACGGCGGCCGGAAGGATCCGCGCCTAAGCCTCACGAGAGTAGGCCATGGCGCTGAGGCCACGCGGCTGACCTCTCCCTGGGGCGCCTCCCTGTGTCCTGCCTCACGACTCACCAGCAGCGGGGGGTCCTACTGCCGGTGGAAGGGCAGAAAAATGGCTACCGCGCATACCAAGTAGACACCAGAAGCAGGAGCTGGTGCGCTTGGCAAGCCTTGGCTGACAGGAAATGGTCTCAAACCCAGAGGTTTTAACCAGCCCTGTCTTTGCAAATGGCGTCTCCTCCCCCCCCCCCTCACCCCCCAATACTTACTCTAATCTCGCAAATTCTGGTAGCCCTTGAAGTCCTAGTGGACGGAATAGCCAACACTTGAGTTTAAAAGCAGGGTCACAGGCCACACTGTGAGGGATGGTCTCCCCTCAACGCGGGACGACCTCCTCCCAAGGCCTGGGGGGTCTCGTCTGGCCGAAGGAAGTCGCCTCAGGGAGGAAACAGCCTGCACACACAGCAGAGTCTCAAAAATGGAATCCTTGCCCCCAAGAAAAGAATCCTCACCCCCTCCTCCCACCACCACCACCACCATCTGAGAAGAGTCGTAAAGAGTTCATTCATGGCTCCTCTCTTTCAAAACATTTCAGAAGGCTGCTTGGTAAATAATTACCTACCTTTAAAAACTAAATAAATAAAAAGCCTAAGAACGATGGTTAATTGCGGAGGGATATACCAAAATATTAAGAATCGAAGCTGAGAATTTTGGCTTTGACTGTGTGCCGTAGTTTCTTTGGGTGCGCCTGGAACGCACGTTTTTTTTTGTTTTTGTTTTTTTTTTTAAGCCAACTTGAAAACGTTTATGTTTTCCATTGCCTTAAAATATACTTTTGAACACATTGACCTGTCGCCACGCAGATTTTTCTCTACCCTTTAATTAAAAAACAAAACAAAACAAAACACTTAACCCCTCTGTTTTGGGGTGGTACATACATCGGTGTGCAATAGTCCACATAGAAAAGGCAAGCTAAAAAATTCATATGAGTAGTGCAAATATAATGATGAAACTGAAGGTAAAATCTATTATCAAAAGGGCATTATATAACGAGAAATATATTTACAAAATAAAAACGTTTGGGTTTTAGTTTTGTTTTGGCTTTTTTCCTTTACGGAGGAGGGATGTTGGTTTTTCAAGACAGGGTTTCCCTGTGTAACAGAGCACTGGTTATTCTGGAACTCGCTTTGTAGATATCCTCAAATTCACAGAGATCTGCCTGCCTTTGCCTCTGCCTTTGCCTCCCGATTACTGGTAGATTTTCTCTTTAAAAACGTAATATTCACATTGCTCTAGACAAGAGGACACATATTGCTGAGGAGAGAGGGAGAGAAAGCTTGTTTGTTTTTATAACAAAAAAAAAGTCAGATATATATAGTCTTGTTACAGTTTTTATATTTTACATGAAGAAAATGCACAATTATACTCTGAAGTACTCATATTAAACTTTATTTTTGCATACATATTCACCTTGAAAATGCATTTATACTAGAAGACTCAAAGTATGCCCTGCATACTTTGCTAAATGTTGCACTCTTCCCTTTGCCTGTATTTTCATTCCTATCAAATAACTCTCATTCTTTGCTCTTTTAAAGTTTTGAACACTGACGTTAACAAAAAGAGTGGAGAATGTAAAGTTGCAAAGGAAAGAACGCTGAATAGATAGCTCAAGAAAAAATTCTAGAATGTTTCATACTTAAGATGGATAGTTAATGGTATAGGGTAACCGTATTAACTCTTTCAGGAGTTGGTTCTCTGAAAACCAACCTGTTATTAACTAACAGGGGCAATAACCTCTGAGCCATTTATAGTGAACCAGTGAAGATAGTCACAAAGTTTCCTTCTTGCCTACAACTTTTTTAGTGTATTATTAATTAATGGACATTGTACCATAAAGCAAGTTAATATAAAATAATGACATTTGCTCTTATAAACAAATGCATATGACGGATTTTACTTTAGGCATTATGTCCTCCGGATCATATAACATCATATCGTAATGAAGCCAACAAACTTACATATACATGCTCAGAAAAGTGAGCTTCGCTCGGTACACCGTAAGTACTACAATCAGAATAAAAAAAGAAAATGTTTGTTTGAGGCAGGGTTTCTCTGTGTAGCCCTGGCTGTCTTTGAACTCAATCTGTAGACCAGTCTGGCCTCGAACTCAAAAGATCTGCCTTCCTCTGCCTCCTGAGTGCTGGGATAAAAGGCGTGCGCCACCACCGCCTGGCAAGATGTGGAAGGAGCAAGAGTCTCCTAAGATTGAATCTCTTTCTGTTGATCTTTCAACTCAAGCCCATGCCCCCTACAATATAATTGTATAATATTATATAATTCAGTGCATCTGGATGTGGACAAATTAGACATAATGTAGGTGATCTAACGTAAAGTAGCCATACTCCTTGATTAAGGATATTATGGGTTGGTCACTAATGACAATCTGTAAAATGGTAGCTGAGCTTCTTTCTCAATGTTATGTCTTTCTTTTTTTTTTTCTTCTCTTCTCTTCTTCTTCTTCTTCTTCTTCTTCTTCTTCTTCTTCCTCTCTCTCTCTCTCTCTCTCTCTCTCTCTCTCTCTCTCTCTCTCTCTCCCCCCCCCCCCCGTGCGTGTGTGTGAAATGAACTTTACTGGTGGTATCCAATAGAGCAGGGCTCCCCAAGCCTCTCCTCTTTTTCTGGGGGGGTCTGGGATGGAAACTGTGAGGTGAGATGCTCAGTGTTGGGGGCTGAATTGGGCAGGGACTCCTCAGCAACCCAGGGCCTCTCTCTTGTTCTTATGGTCTTGCTGGGGGGTGGTGGGGAGAGGAAGGGGGAAAGGAAAGGGGTAGGTGATCTAGCACTTCTCACTCCTTGGAGGCTGTATAGCCCATGGAGTTCACGACCCTGATTCTCTAGCCATATTCATTGTCAAGCAGCAAACCAGCTTTACAAGATTGTCATTGGGAGCAATGCCAGCCCCAGTATCAAAGGTAGAAAAGTGAGCATCACTATAACAGTCATACGAGACAACCTGGTTCTCAGTGTAGCCCAAGATGTCCTCTAGCAAGCCCTCTAATGCCTGCTTCACCACCTTCTTGATGCCATTGGACTTGGCAGCTTTCTCTGGGCACATAGCAGACCCACAAAGGACACACTGGGATTAGAAGCATGGAAGGTTGTGCCAATGAGCTTCCTGTTCAGCTCTGGGATGACCTTCCTATATCCTTATCAGTACCAGTGGATGCAGGGAGGATGTTCTGGTAGACACATGATTATCACACCACAGCTTCCAGAGAGGTCATATGGCAGTGACGGCATGGACTTGCTTGAGTCCTAAGATGACAAAGCTGTACTGGATGACCTTGGTGAAAGGAGCTAAGCAGTTGGTGGTGTAGAAGGCATTGCTGATGATCTTCAGTTGTCATTCTTCTTCTGGTTCACACCCATCACAAACATGGGGCATCAGCAGAAGGGGCAGAAATGATGATCCTTTGGTGCTCCACCTTTTAAGTGGGTCCCAGCCTTCTCCATGCTACCAAAGAAACCAGTAGCCTCCACAACATACTTGTCAATACCTCATTTGATGTTGGTGGCATCTCACTCCTGGAAGATGGAGGTGGCCTTCCTGTGTGTGGTAAGTTTCACATTCTCAGCCTTGACTGTGCTGTGGAACTTGCCATGGTAGAGTCATACCAGAACATGTAGACCATGTAGTGGAGATCAATGAAAGGACCATTGATGGCAGTAATATCCACACTGCCAGAGTTGAAGGCAGTTCATGCACTCAGTGTGGCCAAACCCATTCACTTCTTTACCATTGTGTCTCAGGCATGAGAAGATGTGGCTGTCTTAGCAAACAGCTCCCAATGTTATTTTCAAAGTTTATTATTTGATATCTTTTCAGAAGAAATCCTCTCAAACACATTTATGCGCTACAGAAATAAATATGTGTTATATTAAAACATACAAAGACAGCTGGGATTGATAATAAAAAATAAATTTCAGAAAACCTCAGTAAGGTGGAGGACAGTACATGTTGCTATTGCCATATAAATTACAAGAGTGACCCATGCTAAAATCTGCAAAGATCTTCCTGTTACATGGCACTGCTTCTCCTCCTATTACGCAAGATTAAATCAGTAGTAAGTAAAGGATCACACAACCCTGTCATTATCGAAGTTCTAGTTTGTTCCTGTTTTCCCTAGGTCACTCTATACAAGAGTTAAAGCTTAAGTGATAATTGTAGGATAATAAAGGAAAACTACCAAAATCTTCATTATGTAATAATAAATAGTCTCAGATGCTTGGTCTGCCTTATAACTAATTTAGAGAAAGAAAATAATTCTGTCACAAGAAGAAGTACAGACAGAAGCAAGACTTATTACCACAAGCTTAAGGCTAATCAAATAGGAGAGTGTGCTTTACAACGCACTGCAGATAGACACATTGGAAGCAATAATCTGCAGTGATTTTGTCAGGTCTGGTCTCTTGGCTCTGAGTTTCTTTCATTTCTTTCTTGTTCACTCAGACAATAAAGGACAATCTAAAAAGGACTTCATTTTCAACCTTCTCTAAAGGAAGAACAAAACTTCCTAAGGGTTAACAAGCAAAACAGACAAGTACCAAAGCAAGGAGCATCTCTTTTCTGCAAAGAAAGGCAGATCTCTGAAACTTCCTGATCAACCAGCCTAGCAGAATCCTTGACTTTCATGTTAAGTGAGAGGCCCTGTCTCAAAAGCTGAAGGTGAGAGCAATAGAAGAAAGATGTCCATCACCAACCTGATGCCTCCACCTACCCGCAGACCCACATATACTCATGTACACCACACACACACACACACACACACATGAGGGAGGACTTTATAAACGAGATGGGAGTATTGTTGCTACTTTGATCCTGATACACAGATAAGGGACAACTGGAAGTTTGAAGACTGAAGATATTTGTTACTGTACTTTGAATACTGTTGTTATTATTATGCTAATTAATTATATTAATATTCACTAATATTTGAGTATAATAGACATATTTTGTTAGGTCTTAAAGTGTGCAATTTATAGATGAGATAATATATCAGGGAATTATTTCACAAATAAGAGGAAGAAGATAGATAAAAGGTGAAATATTGGCTTTGAATCAATTTTTGACTCTAAAGAATGAGGCAGAAAAGACATTTTTAAATTCCTTTTTAATTTTAACACCTCACATAGAGGGAAAGAGAAACTGACTGACTTGTGCCCAGGTCATTTTGTATTTCATGGGATTCCTGACAGGAAGGGAAAGCTAGACTGTAGCAGAAAAAGAAATAATGGGATTTGGAGAGATGGCTCAGCAGTGAGGAGCACTGTTCACTCTTCCAGAGGACCTGGGTTCTATTCTCAGCACCCACATGGAGGTTCACAACCATCTGTAACTTCAGTTCTAGAGAATCAGACTCTCTCTTAGACGTGCACACAGGTAGAACACCCAGCCACATAAAATACATTTTTAAAAAATTGAAAGAGAGAAAAGGATAGCCTGGGAACAAATATTACATAATAACTCAACTTTCAGTGGAAAAAAAGATTCTGTGGCCCCACAGTCTTCACTTAAATTGGCCAAGTCACCAAGACAGACTACAGTCAACAAATACAAGGAGCTAACTGCACTAAAGGAGCTTCACCTCAAGGCAGCAGATGCAAATTCAACAGATTTAAGTGAAAAAAAAATTGTTCTTAGGGAGACTGAGATCACCTCTGCTGCCTTTTCCAGAAACCCAAACCTGAGTGGACAGTAAACACTGTCAGCATCCCACTCTGGGCTAAAGGTGTAAACGAAGGATTCAAATGCTTCCCTGAAAAATAGTGAGTTTGGAAGCCTCTTTCAACCTAGACAACCATTGGCACAGAAAGATTAATCTTAAATCAATCATTTAAGGTGAATAGACTTCATGAAATCGATATAAATTTCACTTTTGTCCAAAAGAAGACATAAAAAAGAGAGGCATCAAGAAATAATTCTGGCATGACAGCAAGGAAGTAAGCACCAGGTGCCCCTCTATCTAGTCAAGAGTGGTTTGCCAGCATCGGTCTGATGTAACTACTTTGGAACTCTGAAGTCCCCTGAAGACTTACAACTTCCAGAGGAAGTCTTGTCTAGACTGACTGCTAGTTATTTTAGTCCATTTCAGCTCATAGTTTATGCTTGCTTCTGTAGCCCTTTTAGGAAAATACCTAGCTTCTTCTTTTTGGCGGGAGGTGGGGGTGGGGGTGGGGCGTTCAAGACAGGGTTTCTCTGTATAGCCTTGGCTGTCCTGGACTCATTTTGTAGATCAGACTGGCCTCATACTCACAGAGTTTCACCTGCCTCTGCCTCCCTGAATGCTGGAATTACAGGCGTGCACCACCAAGCCTGTCTAATACTTAGGTTTTTGATCCTGAAGGAAAAGGCAGGATATGCACTAAGAAACAAGTGTCTGCTCCCTCCCTCCTTCCATTTTGTTATGTTTTGTGGCAGTGGTGGTTAGGTACACAGTGGCTCACACATGCAAGCCCAAGGCCACATCCCCAGCTGGCCTCTCTATTGGGATTACTCGCCATTGCTTGTAAGCACAGAGATACTGACATAAAGGGAAGAGGCCTTGGTGCACAACGGCCACACAAACCTGCTGTAGGCCAAGGTTGCAGTACCCTCTTCTACAGACTGAAGCAACTGCCAGGGCTCGTCGCGCCTTTTCCTCTTCTTTCATTGTTCTCTTTCCCTCGTTTCAGGAAGCAGACATTGAAGAATTGTACATTCAAAAGCAACTATACATCCAGGGGAAATTGGAATCTTGTTGCACATTCCTAGAGAAAGGCATAAACTCGGAAACACCTGTGTGGACATTTAACACTGTGTCAAAAGCCAACAAGCCTGGGAGGAGGCGAGGGAAACCTCATCCTGGCTCTGGAGCAGGCGCTTCCAGGGAATCTCATGATCAGAGTTATCACCAGGAGACACAAATGTCCAGTTTTTAAAACAACAACTGTCACAAAGTATATAAAAAAATAATAATAGGGAAGTATGGCCCACGCAAAGGGGGACCAAATGCAACAAGACCAAACACAACAGAAACTGCCACTGAAAAAGACCAAATCCTTGACAAAGTCTTTCAAGCAATTATCTTCAAAATGTGGTTAACCTTAATAAATTAGACCAAACCATCTTCTACAGGAATTAGGCCAAAGAAGCCTCTCAATGTAGTCAGCTATGGCTTAGCCTCATGTACAACAGGTTGAAACTGACCTGAGACTATACAATACTAACTATGCAAGGGAACGTCAGTCACTCCTGGAAGCTAAATCCTTACACAATCCCAGACTGAAGGCTATTAAGTTATGCCCAACTAAACAAATGTCAAGCCACACTGAAGAAGTAATCTCTGTAGATTGTTTCTTGCCTTCTGGTTATAAAAGTGATTTCCTACATTTTAAGGGGGTGGAGGTGCTCTGATTCATCTTTGTGCTGGAATGCCTGATTAATTAAATGAACACAAAATAATTTCATTTTCAAGAAAAAAATTCTCTGAACTTTACCTAACAGTCTTTCCAAGATGGTTAATGGTTCCCTAAAATGAAATCAAGAAAGATCAAAGCACAGAAATTGGAAAATAATAAATATAACCCAAGATAAAGTACAAGAAAATCTGAGTGCTATTAAAAGGAGGTTCCAGAGACAACACGAAAATCACCCACTAGCCCTATAGAGATTTGAGACAACCTCAGTTTACTCTAGACCAGAGGCCAACTGGGTTGAAAAAGACAGTTTCAAAGTAACTAGATAGGGAATGGTGAACCACAAGCAAATAGAGAGCAAGAACAAGAGAAATACCAAGCGGGATGACCTTCCCATCCAACTGAACCTCCAAACCCTATAAAGTAGTGTACCTCTAGGAAAAGTCTCCGTTAAAAAAAAAAAAAAAAAAAAAAAAAAAGCTTCAGAGCATGAATTTACCCTAAAGCAAACAGAACATCCTCATTACGGTCAATGATGGAATGATGCTTTAAAAAAAAAAAAAAAAAAAAAGGCAATGAATCAGGAGGTAGTCAGAAATGAAGCACAAGCCAATATGCTTGTGCCAATATGAATAATCCATTAGAATTATAATTGAATGCTGTGTGTAATGGTTTATTCCTATAATACCAACACTTGACATGAGAAGGCAGGAGAATCAGTGATATAAGGCCATCCTTGTCTTCAAAATGAGTTAGATGCCAGTCAGGGGTTATATGAGACACTCTCTCAAAAATTAGTAATAATGTAAGAATTACAATTTTAAATACTGGAAGTAAAATATAGTATTAAAATTTTGTAAATGAACAAACAGGAAAACACAGGGCAGCTAAGAGCATGGGTGGAAAAATGGTACTTGAAAAGATGCAGCCTTGACATTTTTCATAATTGAAGATATAATTCTCCATTTTAAAAACCTATGAGCACTGCGTAGGGTAATAAAAATACCTGGGAATACCATAGCAATGTTGAAAAACAACAAAAGCAAAGAAGAAGAAGTAAGTCTTGTGGTGGTTTTAATAAAAATAGCCCCCAAAGACCCACAGGGAATGGCACTTTTAGAAGAAGTGGCCTTGTTGGAGCAGGTGGGACTTTGTTGGAGGTAGCGGTCACTGGACGCAGGCTTTGAGGTCTCAGATGCTCCAGCCATGCCTAGTGTGTCAGCCTCTGCCTGCTGTAGAACTCTCAGCTATCCCTCCAGCACCCTGTCTGCCTGTGTTCCACCATGCTTCCCACCATGACCACACTGGATTAAACCTCTGAAGCAGTAAGCCAGACACAGTTACTTTTCCTTTATAAGAGTTGCCATGGTCATGTTGTCTCTTCACAGCAATAGAAATGCTAACTAAGACACCAAGAAAATGGATTAAATACAAATAAATTACAAAGTAAAAGGCATCACCATGCAGTGGTATCACAGATACTGTAACACAATGTCTGGATTTGTTAAGTGTAAAGGAAACATGACTATCAACCTAGGACTTCACACCTAGGTTGTGTGTAGTTGTAGTACAATGGGCGTGGATAAGGATGTTTGGCACATAGGAAGAATAAACAAAGTTAAAAATGCCTTCCTAGACATGTTGAACTTTGCGAGAAGGTAAGTCAACCTGGAGAGAAGATCAGAGATTTAACAAATTGTGCATTTTTGAAACTTACAACGTACTTCAGAAAATTAACGCTTTGAGAAAACTTTATCCTCAAAGAACTTGATGCTAAAAGTATGCAACAGTTAAAAGACCTGGAGTTAAGCTTGGCATTTAGAGGGTGAATACCTTGTTCAGAATAAAAGTAAGAAAACTGAGTATGGGCGCTGCTAAAAAGTTACATACATAAGAATGTATGTCAAGCCTTAAGGATGACTACTGATGCCAGTTTCTAATGCAGGAGAAAATAAAATAGGAATGCATGGTTTTCACTCAATATGAGAAAGAGAAAACTTAATAATGCTACAATATTACAATAAAAAATAATCCAAATATATCAATAACCATCTTAACAAATTAAGCTTAGATGATGCAAGACAGATTCTGAGACTGAATCCCAAAAATAAATGCTGTCTCTGGGCTATGTACAAAAGGAAAACTAAAATAAATGTATCCTGAAGGTTTGAAGCAAGGGATAGAAACACACAGCAAGAAAACAATGAAGGAAAATTAACATGGGTACAAAATACCATTTAAAGACAAAAGCTTTAATAGGGATGAAAAAGTAGTCACTCAAGAGTAATAATAAAAAGAACAATCTATTAAGAAAGTACCACAATCTGAACTGTACAGAACAACATAAGATTTTTTTTTTTATAAAGCAAAATCTAAAAATTAAATGAAAACAACTGAGTAGTCCGTAATCAAAGGCAATCTTAGCACAGTCTGTCAGAGACTTATAGGGCTAGGGTACAGAAGATTTGTATAGCAAAATATCAAATTGGATCTTACATATTTATCTATGGGTCAGTATATATTACTGACCTTAAACTGAGCACTGAAAAATGGAATATTTACAAAAGTTAACTCACTCTGAGATGGTCTCACTACATTGCCTATGCTGGTTCTTAAAATTGCCACCCTCCTGCCTCTGCTTCTCAAGTGCTAGAGTGCAAGTGTGAGCTGCGACACCTGACTAAATGTAATTTTTATTTTTCTTGCTAGCATTGATGTGCTCGCATCAATGGTTTCTGTGTAGTATTTCAGTATATGCATGCAACGTGCCTGATAAAATTCAGCTTCCTTCCGTTGGTGATCTCCCACCCACAACTTCTAAAAAATCTCTATTCTACATTCAGGTCGACTTTATTTAAAACTTCCACATAGGAGAAGAACATGAAGCAACTGCTTTTCTGTATCTGGATTTATTTCACTCAACATCATCTTATCCGGCTCCATCCATTTTGATGCAAAATACAGGGTTTCATTCTTCTTTGTGGCCAAATGATATTCTCTTGCATATATACACTTTTCTTTATTTGGTCACCTGTTGATGAGCAACTATGTTAATCTCCTGCCTTACCCTACTGAGAATTGAATAGTGAGGCAATTAACATGAATATTCAGACACCTCCTTGGTGAGGAGATTTCATTTCCTTTGGATTTACACTCTGAAGTGGGTAACCAGATTGTGTAACAGATTTATTTGCACATTTTGAAGCAACTTCTGTACTGGCCTCCACAATAATAGTACTGATTTACATTCATAACTTACTTGTTGAATTGTATTCTTAGTAGGGGTCATGTATTTGTGTGGGGGTCAGAGGACAACTGTGCCACTGAGTTCTCTCCTTTCACCTTAGTGTACTTCCTGGGGATGAAGGTCAGGTGGCCAGGTTTGTGCGTGACAAGCAGTTTATCTGCTGGACCATCTTGTTGGACCACACAATACTATTTGAAAGTTCCATTTTTTCTACATTGTCACTTACACTTGCTGTTTCAGTTTTGTTTCTTTGGTTTTTTTTTTAAATGATAACCATTCTAACCAGGGTGACAAAATTGCTCACTGTGCTTTTGATTTGCATTTCCTTCACAGCTAGTGACACTGACATTTTTCATGTGTGTATATATATATATATATATATATATATATATATATATATATATACACACATATATATATTGCCTCTTGAATTTGTCCTTTGGAAAAGTTTCCACTCAAATCCTTTGTCCACTAGAAAAGTACATAGAATAGGGCCTGACTGTCAGATGAACAGTTTAGCAAATATTTTATTCCATTCCATTAGCTGTCTCCTCACCCTTGGGGTAAATTTTAAGACAGAGATTCAGCATATTTCCTAGAATTTATATCATGTAAACTATTCCAAGATCATTACAGATAAATGAATAGTTAGGTATCATTTTACATAGTGGAGCTTTTCTTAACATTTTAAGTATTAACCAAACTCCACAGCTGAAGACCCCAGACATCAAACTTTTCAAACACAGTAGTAGCATATAAATAGCGCAAGGTTTTGAGAATATAACAATTAAATGTGTTTGTCATTTGAATATAGTTTTTTCAATTTATTTATTTATTTACTTTATGACCTATCCCAACCCCCCTCCTCTCCTTGCAGCCCCTTCCCCTCCCCCCTCCCCCCTCTTCTTATTCTCAGAGAAGGCGAGGCCCCCCCATGGGTACCAATTCACCCTGGCACCTCAAGTCACAGCAGGACTAAGTGCATCTGCTCCGACTGAGGCCAGGTAAGGCACCTCAGCTAGGGGAAAGGGATCCAAAGGCGGGCAACAGGGTCAAAGACAGCCCCACTGCTCCAATCATTAGGGGACCCACTTGGTGACCAAGCTGCACATATACTACCTTATGTATATGAGGGCCTATTTCTAGCCCATGCATGCTGTTTGGTTGGTAGTTCAGTCTCTGTGAGCCCCCTTGGGCCCGTGTTAGTTTACTCTATAGGTCTTCTTGTGGTGTCCTTTTTTTTTAAAGATTTATTTATATATTTAATCTATAAGTGCTCTATCTGCATGTCAGATAGATGTCCTGCATATCAGAAGAGGGCATCAGATTACATTATAGATGGTTGTGAGCCACCATGTGGTTGCTGGGAATTGAACTCAGGACCTCTTGGAAGAGCTGACAGTGCTCTTAACCCCTGAGCCATCTCTCCAGCCCCTCTTGTGGTGTCCTTGAACCCTCTAGCTCCCTTACCCTTCCTCCCACTCTTCCAAAAACTCCCTGAGTTTGGCCTATTGTTTGGCTGTGAGTCTCTTCATCTGTTTCCATCAATTGTCGGATGAAACTTCTCAGCAGACTGTTAAACAAGGCTCCTGTCTGCAAGCATAGCAGAGTATCATTGTAGTGTTAAGGAGGTGGCGTTCTCCTATAATAGGGGTGGGTCTCAAGTTGGGCCAGTCATTGGTTTGCCATTCCCTCAATCTCTGCTCCATCTTTATCCCTACACTTCTTGTAGGCAAGACAAATTTTGATTATAGTTTTTAAAGCACTTAATTAAAAATACATATTTGATTTTTTTTCAGAACGTACAGGGCATGGTGGTACACGCCTTTAATCCCAGCAGAAGGGCAAGGAGGCTTTAAGGAATCACAAGCAGGTTTTGTGGGTAGGTTGGTGTCCCCCCCTCCCAAATCTTCAACCCAAAATTTACCTTGCCTGTAGGATATGCAGAGATAAAGATGGAGCAGAGATTGAGGTAATGACCAACCAATGACTGGCCTAACCTGAGACCCACCCCATAGGAGAAAGGCAAACATTGACACTATTAATGATACTCTGCTATACTTGCAGACAGGAGCCTAGTGTGACTGTCCTTTGAGAGGCTCCACCCAGCAGTGGATCAAAACAGATGCTGAGACCCACAGTCAAATATTAGGTGGAGCTTGGGGAGTCTTGTAGAGGAGTATGGGGAATCCTGAAGGGGACAAAAAAAAAAAAAAATCCTCAAGAAGACCAACAGTGTCAACTAACCTGCGACCATAGGGGACTTAGAGAGACTGAAGCACCAACCAAAGAGCATGCATGGACTGGACCTAGGCCCAGGACACATATGTAACTGATATGCAGCTTCATCTTCATATGGGTTCCCTAGAAAGTGGAGTGGGGGGGGGGTTGTGTCTGACATGGACTCTGTTGCCTGCTTTTGGATCACTTTCCTTTAGCTGGGATGCCTTGTCTGGCCTCAGTGGAAGAGGATGTGTTTGGTCCTGGTGCGACTTGATATGCTCTGTGGGTTTGTAAGGTGGGTGGGACTCCCCTTTTCTGAGGAGAAGGGGGAGGGGGGAAGGAGGAAGAGGATGAGAGGGTAGGACCAGAAGGAAAGGTGGAAAGGGGCAGTGATTGGGATGTAAAATGAGTAAATTTAATAAAAATTTAAAAAGAAACTACAAGCAGAAGCTTCCAGCTCCTGTCTCTGGAAGAATTCTTGAAAGCCAACAGTAGTTAAGAGTCAAAGGTCCCAGTACCCACTTCTCAGGAGCTGTCATGCTAGCTGATGAGTGCTGGGCTACTGCCACTCAAAGCCAGAGCAGCTAGAACTGCAAGTCTTTGCTTTCAAACCTGGTGGCAATGAACCTTTTGGTTCCTGGGACTTAAAGCCACAAGCCTCTGAGTTGGAGGACCAGCCTACATGCTTCTGATGCTCGAATGCTCAGGGATGCCATGTTAAAGACCTGCTCCTTGCCTGTTGATGATGCTCAGGGATGCTCAGGGATGTCCATGTTAAGGGGCTGCTCCTTGCCTGTTGATGATGCTCAGGGATGTCCATGTTAAGGGGCTGCTCCTTGCCTGTTGATGATGCTCAGGGATGCCATGTTAAGGGGCTGTTCCTTGCCTGTTGATGATGCTCAGGGATGCTCAGGGATGCCCATGTTAAGGGGCTGCTCCTTGCCTATTGATGATGCTCAGGGATGTCCGTGTTAAGGGGCTGCTCCTTGCCTATTGATGATGCTCAGGGATGCCATGTTAAGGGGCTGTTCCTTGCCTGTTGATGATGCTCAGGGATGCTCAGGGATGCCCATGTTAAGGGGCTGCTCCTTGCCTATTGATGATGCTCAGGGATGTCCGTGTTAAGGGGCTGCTCCTTGCCTGTTGATGATGCTCAGGGATGCCATGTTAAGGGGCTGTTCCTTGCCTGTTGATGATGCTCAGGGATGCCATGTTAAGGGGCTGTTCCTTGCCTGTTGATGATGCTCAGGGATGCCATGTTAAGGGGCTGTTCCTTGCCTGTTGAGGATGCTCAGGGATGCCATGTTAAGGGGCTGTTCCTTGCCTGTTGATGATGCTCAGGGATGCCATGTTAAGGGGCTGTTCCTTGCCTGTTGATGATGCTCAGGGATGCCATGTTAAGGGGCTGTTCCTTGCCTGTTGAGGATGCTCAGGGATGCCATGTTAAGGGGCTGTTCCTTGCCTGTTGAGGATGCTCAGGGATGCCCGTGTTAAGGGGCTGCTCCTTGCCTATTGATGATGCTCAGGGATGCCATGTTAAGGGGCTGTTCCTTGCCTGTTGATGATGCTCAGGGATGCCATGTTAAGGGGCTGTTCCTTGCCTGTTGATGATGCTCAGGGATGCCATGTTAAGGGGCTGTTCCTTGCCTGTTGATGATGCTCAGGGATGCCATGTTAAGGGGCTGTTCCTTGCCTGTTGAGGATGCTCAGGGATGCCATGTTAAGGGGCTGTTCCTTGCCTGTTGATGATGCTCAGGGATGCCATGTTAAGGGGCTGTTCCTTGCCTGTTGAGGATGCTCAGGGATGCCATGTTAAGGGGCTGTTCCTTGCCTGTTGATGATGCTCAGGGATGCCATGTTAAGGGGCTGTTCCTTGCCTGTTGAGGATGCTCAGGGATGCCATGTTAAGGGGCTACTCCTTGGCTGTTGATGATGCTCAGGGATGTCCATGTTAAGGGGCTGCTCCTTGCCTGTTGATGATGCTCAGGGAGGCCATGTTAAGGGGCTGTTCCTTGCCTGTTGAGGATGCTCAGGGATGCCCGTGTTAAGGGGCTGCTCCTTGCCTGTTGATGGTTTCCATCTGAATGGCGCAGAGGGACCCTGCGATGGTAAACTGGTGTGTTAGCAACAGGAGTGTAAGAGGAGAGAGAGGGCGTGGTGCCTGGACAGTGCTCACTATGCTGACAGTATTACCCTATATGTATGTACATAAACTCAGATTGTCTGTCAGCAAGCCTGTCTGGAGTCTGCTGTCTCTCTCTGTCTCTCTGTCTCTCTCTCTCTCTGTCTCTCTCTCTCTGTCTCTCTCTCTCTCTCTGTCTCTCTCTCTCTCTCTCTCTCTCTCTCTGAACCTTAGGAGAACAGAAAGCACAGAAAGAATCCACATGTTAGCCAAAGCCACAGTCTTATTCTGGACCTGGAATCCTGTAGTCCTAGAACCCTTCAGGTCAAATGATGAAATGGTGTATTTTGGGAATTCAAAACTACCACTGGTAGGAAGCCTCTGGAAAGAAAAAGAATGAGATCCAAGAAACAAGATAGCTGGTTGTTTAATACTGCTTATAAAAGGTTTCTTATAAAAATTTAAAATTAATTTGTTAAAATTTTTTCCATACAATACATTTTTATCATACTCTTTCCCCTCCCCCAGGCCCTCCCAGATCCTCCCCACCTCACTGCTCACCCAACCTCATGCTCTTTCTCTCACTCTCAAAAAGAAAAAAAAGTAAATAAAAAATATCAAAACAAACAAGCCCCAAACAAGCAAGCAAACTAACTAACTAACTAACTAACTAACCCAGTTAAGACAAAACATAGCAAGATGAAAAAAAAAAATACTCATGCAAAAACATGGAATCTATTTTGTGTTGGCCAACCATGGGCCCGGGACATTCGGGCTGTCTTGGGGTGTGGTTGATGAGGCCAGCCTGGTCTGCAAAGTGAGTCCAGGACAGCCAAGGCTACACAGAGAAACCCTGTCTCAAAAAACCCAAAAAAGAAAAGAAAAGAAAAAAAAAACTAAGTGACTTTCCTTTTCCAGTAGCTATCTACTGCCAATGGCTTTTTGATTAGGGGTGGGAATTTGTGGTCTCCGCCCCCCCTTCTTCATCCTGAGACTCTGGTGTGAACTCGTGCAGACTTTGTGAATGCTAGCACAGTCTGTCAGCTCACATGTGTATCAAGCCCTTTGTGTCTGCATGACCCTGCTTCCTGGAGCCATTCACTACCTTTGGCTCTCACAGTCTTTCCTCTTCCTCTTCCACACAGACCTCTGACCTTTGGAAGGAGCGGTTTGATGAAGATGTCCCAAGTAGGGCCAAGCGCTCCGAAGTCTCCCATTCTCTAGCCTTGTCCAGTTGTGGGTCTGTGTGAATTCCTGTCTACAGCAAGGAGAAATGAATATTTTCATCTAATGTTTATCCTTAAATAATTTTGATACTTTATTATACTTAAATTTACTCTTCTGTGTGTGGGTGGGTGTGCATGTGCGGTGCATGTGGGTGTGTAGAGGTCAGAGGACAATCTCAGGTATCTATCTATCTACCTTTTGTTAGAGACAGGTTTCTCGCTGGTCTGGAACTTGACCAAGGAGGTGAGGCTAGCTGGCCATGAGCTCCAGATACTGCTGTCTCACCTCCCATTTCACTGCCTCTGGGGTTAGCAAGTGTGTGTTAACACATCGACATCTTATTGGCTTCTAGGGTCTTCAGATTTTTGAGGCCAGTGTGGCGGTGACTGAGACATCTCTCCAGTGCCTGACCTCGTCTTCCTTCTAGTCCTGCTCATAATTCATATCCAATCCATTCCCATGTGCCAACATTTTCCTTGTACAACTTACCTATCATATTAATATGTCAGATTTTGTTAAAAAAAAAAAAAAAAAGACTCCTGAGCTCAATATTATAAAACGACTCTTATGCTTATGACGTCTGTGTGGGTCAGATTCAAACAAAGCATAGAGACAGCTGGTCTCTGCTCTCTGGTGTTTAGATCCTTATTTGGAAGACTGAGAGCCTGTGTTGTGGAGCCAGTGAGATCTTATCACTTAGAAGGCTGCTGGTGGATGTTGCCTATTCCCTAAGGGTCTCTCCAGGTGACCTCTGTTTGTAGATTACTTTGGGCTTCCTTAGAGCATGGTGGTTGGTTTTCCTGGAGTAAACTTCCCAAGAAGAGAGAGTTAGGCAGAAGCAATGTTTTGAAGCCCTCAGAACTCACATGACACCACTTATGTGCACTTTGCTATTAGAGAGCTCGTATGGACTAGCCAGCTTCAAAGGGGAGAAACGCTGCTGCTGACCCACATAGCCACTCTCAGCCAGGGCTGGGCGTCTACCTCCCGAGGCTGGGACTCAGAGCAGAGCATTGCTTCATCTCAAGGTAGACAGAAACTCACACAGACCCACAACTGGACAAGGCTAGAGAATGGGAGACTTCGGAGCGCTTGGCCCTACTTGGGACATCTTCATCAAACCGCTCTTTCCAAAGGTCAGAGGTCTGTGTGGAAGAGGAAGAGGAAAGACTGTGAGAGCCAAAGGTAGTGAATGGCTCCAGGAAGCAGGGTCATGCAGACACAAAAGGCTTGATACACATGTGAGCTGACAGAGACTGTGCTAGCATTCACAAGGCCTGCACGAGTTCACACCAAACAGAGTCTCAGAATGGAGGAGGGGCGCTGGGGAGGGGGGAGACCACAAACTCCCACCTTTATTCACGTCACTTTCAGTTTTAAAAATTCACCTTTAGTGTTTTTATGAGAGCCGCCTTAAACTAACACTTCAAGAGGCGAAGAACAAAGAGAAAGAATATTCGGGGAGCTCTTGTCTAGTAAAGTGACTATCCGACAGAATCACCTCCTGGGAAATGACCAAGGGCAGCAAAAGAGACAGTGTCATGTTACCAAGGTCCAGCATCGAACCCATGCACTTCACTGCATGGAGCTTTGCAGACTCAAAGTATATGTTTGTGCTTTTATGGAGGGGGAAAAAAAAAAAAAGCTAATTCAGAAGAGCCATGGCTGGGGTCGCAGACCAGGTGGTTTGGAGTGCATCTAATTAAGAGCTCTTCTATTGCCCATATAGGAATCAGAGTGGCACACACCATGCACTGTGCCCATTTCTACCTGTGATGCTAAGCATCTATAGCAATTCTCCTAGGTCGTCCCTTCCCAGTCTCTATTTGGCCTAGAAGGCACAATTTGTCTTCTTAGGTCACATGATTTCAGATCAATAGGGGCCATTCCCAAGAGGTTTTTGTTTGTGTGTTGAATTTTTCTTTTTTGTTTTGTTTTGTTTTCTTTCGAGATAGGGAGTGTAGAATTTTAGCGCTGGCTATCCTGGAACTCACTATGTAGACCTAGGTTGGCCTTGAACTCACAGAAGTCCACCTGCCTCTGCCTCCCAAGAGCTGGGATTAAAGGTATGTGCCACTACACCTGGTCCGAGGGGCTTTTAATAAGGATCTCACAACAATGCCTCATTCACACCCGTTGTAGCTCATTGGAGCCGTTTCCTCTGAACTGCAACACTCCCTCCTGGGATGAAGAGGAAGGCTCATAAGACTCAGAAAGTAACCAAATTTTACTCGATTAACAAGGCCCCGCCCACCCTCAAGGTTGTACAAGCAGTAAATACTTTTAGGGGAGAGGAGACTTTTCTGTCAGCCAAGCCATCTGCAAGTTATGGGAGAAGCTCCATGAGTTGTCCCCCATGCCAAGGTAGGCTTTGTTCCTGCTCAAGTCACCTACACTCCTTTAAGTAACCTCTTCCCTGAGTTGTCACTCATGGTAGGGGAGGCTGTGTACCTGCTCCGAGTCACCTACACTCCTTTATGTAATCTCGTCTCTGTTTTCCTGTAAGTAACCCCAGTAAGCTCAGCAGTTACAAATCACTTCTATGATCTACCTTAAGTGCTCTACCCAGGCATTCCCCAGATAAGTCATAACACCTAGATATAAAATCGGGGGCTTTGTGGCCACACTGGGCTGACACATTTGAAAGTGACTGTATTTCCTGTATAATAGGGACATGAGTAATTAGGGAGGACACATGGCGAAATGAAGCAGGTAGTTACTGAGATTGTCCAGTGATTTCTGTTACTTGATATTAACAGACTGTTTTGCTTTGTTTTTTCAAGACAAGCTTTCTCTGTGTAGCTTGACAAGCTTTCTCTGTGTAGCTTGACAAGCTTTCTCTGTGTAGCTTTGGCTGTCCTGGACTCACTTTGTAGACCAGGTTGGCCTCGAACTCACAGTGATCAGCTTGCCTCTGCCTCCTTGAGTGCTGGGATTAAAGTCATGCACTACTATGCCTGGCTAACAGACTGTTAACAGACTCTCTTGTATGAAAACGATGTTCTCTGTAGCCAAAGTGGCATAGTGGAAATGAGAGAAGAGGAACCTGACTGTAAAATAAAATGCAAGGGGACTTGCACTTATTTTTCTCTCAGATTAGTTGCTGTGGCGGATGCCAGCATATATGCAACAACAGCCTGCTGTTACCAGAGACATCTTGCAGTGCTGCTTCTGGGTCTCTCACCCACACAGACTGTAATGAAATAATAAATGATTGAGTTTGTGAAGCTTGAGGCAATTGTTAATGTAATTATAAATTGCCAATACAGAAATTTCCCCCCAAATATGAAGGTCTATTTTTCTACAAAAACTATAAGCACAAAACATATTTCAAAGTCATACTAGAGATGTAAGAGCCAAGCTACTGAAAGCACATGTAGAAAAATCTAAGAGTAAAACTCATTCCAGAGAGATTGCTCAGTGGTTAAGGACACTTGCCACTCTTCCAAAGGACCCAAGTTCAGTTCCCGGCACTCATGTCAGTCAGAACCACCTGTAACTCCAGTTCCAGGGGATTTCACACCTTCTAGATTCTGTGGTCACATGGGCATATGTTGCACACTCCCACCCCCCACATAAAGAAAAATAATAATTAAAGATGGCTTTAAAAGCAAAACAGATAAAACATTCTTCAATGGAACGAAAATTGCACATACAGTCATGATATCTAAACAGAAGCACTAGGAGCCAAAGACAATATAAGATACATTCATTGCTGTGCAAGTCAACAGCTGTCAACCTAGATCTCATGCCAAATAGTAAAGGTAAAGCAAATACACCTTCAGACCAATACACATTAAAAAAAATGACTTGAAAGCATATACCTAAAGATATAATTAGCTGGCCCTGGTGGCACATGCCTTTAATGCCAGCACTGAGGTGGCAGGGGCAGGTGGATTGCTGTGAGTTTGAGGCCAGCCTGGTCTACAAAGTGAGTTCAGAACAGCCAAGGCTACATAGAGAAACCCTATTTTGAAAACAAACAAAAGCAAAGCAAACAAACAAAAAACAGTCTGTTAATATCAAACGACAAAGATCTCTGGACAGCATCTACAGAGCGAGTTCCAGGACAGCCAAGAAAAAACCCTGTCATGAAAAAAACCAAACAACAACAGCAACAAACAAACCCCAAAACAACAACAAAAAGATACAGCTAAGGGTATATTTTCAGACAGAAGAAAAAGAGTCCTAGATGGAAGCTTGGAGTTACAAAATATTATGAAACATGTGAAAGTAAATCGGAAATCATTATTTCTGTCTAAAACAGTAGTAACAATGTTGGGTTTTTAAAATATGGAGGAAATTAAAGTACGTAAAAGATAGGGTCAAATGAGATAACATGTTCTTATTTCATTGGCCAGGAAAAAACTGAAACACTAATATAGACCAGAAGTTAATAGGTCAAAGATGAGCAATACATGCTACAGACTAGGTACTTAAAGACAAAGAACAAATTAGTACCAAGCTGATAGAATAGGCAGGAATAACAAAACACTTCAAAAGAAGAAGAAAAAGGATGAATGTGAACATAAAAAAGTAGGGAAAATAGAGGTTAAGATGGAAGCGTTAGGTTCACATGTTTTTCTAATTACATTAAATGTAAATGACTGTCCAGTCCAATCGTAGATAACACTGTCACCACCAGGAAGAGAGACAATCTGCTACTGAGACGAGTCACATTTGAATGACAGGCATGTCAACACCAGTTTAAAGACAGCTGGTGTAAGTATGTTATTACAGAAAAGGTATGCTGTACGGAATGACGTGTTACTACAAATAACCTAATTTCATAAAGAAAGACATTCTGTTTACTTGGGGGATATAGCAATTTTAATGTACATAATAACATTGCTTTACGATCCGTAAAGTGAAAGGACATAAGCGTAAGGAAAAAAGACACAACTTCCAGGTATGGTGGCACACGCCTTCAATCCCAACACTCAGGAGGCAGAGGCAGGTAGATCTCTGAGTTCTAAGCCAGACTGGTCTACAGAGCAAGAAGATCAGCAAACCTGATGAAAGAGAGCGATCACAGTGTATAAAAGTAATATATAAGAGAATATAAAAACATCCACAAATAGGAAAATGATAAGATAATTAAGATAATAGCAATGAAGTTAGCACTTAAGGGGAAAAAATGACATGTTCTAGGAAAAGATAACAAAGTGAACACAAGAAGAGGAAATGAATTGCTGGAAAATGAACCAAAGGCAACGCATGCAATTCAATGGTATCACCACCAGCACACTCTGCTTCTAAGATTGTAGGTTTTTTTCCTTTTGGTTTGGCAGTCTGTCCTAGGTCCATGTGCAATGCTAGGCAAATGCTCTGCCACTGAGCTACTTCTTTTAGGTAAGATCGTACTTTCTGTTTTGTTTTGTTTTTCGAGACAGAGTTTCTCTGTGTTTTCTTGGCTGTCCTAGAATTTACTTTGTAAACCAGGCTGGCCTCGAACTCACAGCGATCTGCCTGCCCCTGCCGGAATGTCTCCAAAAAGGAGAAAGCCGGAGTCATCACAGGAGAGGAACTTCAAGGCTGTTGCCAGTCTTCGCATGGCTTGTGCCAATGCCTGGCTCTTTGGCATCTGAGTGAAGAGGGCGAAGGAAGCTGCACGGCAAGATGCTGAAAAGAAAAAGTAATGTGCTGTTGGAATGTTGCAGTACATTTTCCATAAAGGAAAAAAAACCCTGAAACTTGAGGCTGAGGTAGGAGCACAGCAGCAAGTTCAAGGCTACCACAGGATACAGAATTCCAGGTCAGCCTGTGTAGGAGGAACTCGTGAGACTGAGGAGCACCTGATGCTGGCAAAAGTTCCCAACAATTAAGGAAACAATCTTGAACTACTATGGCTGTTTAACGGAGAAAGCAAAATTGATCAAGGTTTCCATGTACCACACTCAGAAACCCTTTGCCACATTTGTATCCACACGCTGCTCCAGTGAAAAAGAAGCACAGGTACAGGGCAAACGGGTTTCTCTGACGGCTGATTTTAGATTGAGGGTCCTCAATGGATTTGTCGAAAGTCACTTAGACTGTTAACAGTCTAAGACGCTTTCGCCAACATCTCTAGCCTCTGTCTTTCCCTCCTTAACTGTTTCAGACTGTGGGATGGCTCTCGGAGCCTTCCCTGGTTCCCCTCCATTTTCGGTGATGAGTGTTCCTTGTATAACATTTAGTCTCAACTTGAAAAATTTTCCCCCACAGGGGAGTCAGACTAATGTAAAGAAATCCCTTTGGATACATGAGTTTTGTCAGTACCTCACTTTGGCAACTCAGAGTTACTGCACTGTAACTCTGCAGTCAAGATTGCACAGTATGCTGAAAGAAGACCAAGGTTTATTTTGCCAAGTCCGAAATAAATGGCTTAAAACGACTTTCCCGAGGTTTGTTCCCCAGTACAGGAAAATGTTATACCCCCAATGAAATCAGAATAAAAAATCTGGTCCTTGATTAAAATCATGCGTGTGGCGAGGTACCGTTCCTTGAGCTACTGAGCTGAAGAAATGCTTGCAGACGCAGCAATCTATGATGACAAGGAGTAGGAATTTAACTTTTGCAAAAAGGGAGTCACCAGATAAAACACAGTATTTGGCTTGGACTAAATACCACTTGTATGGTCTCAGATAAATCGCTTGCCTCTCGGCCTCAGTTTCTTAGTCTTAGTTTCTCCACATATATGAAATAAAAACGATAACAGCTTCTGCCTCTCCGGTTGTTGAATAAGGCACAGCATGGCTGGCACTGTGACACAGTTTGTGTAAAGGGCCATGCTCCTCCTACAGCACTGACCCACCAGCAGCGGCCAAACGCACCAACTTCCGGAAACCACTTCACTGTAGCCTCCCTCGGTTGAGCGTGTATCCTTCCGCGTCGCGTCACGTCCGGGAGACTCAGGACGTGGCTCATCATCATACCCGGATGCAACTGTCATGGCTGCCGTCTGTGAGCGCTCGCAATGGACATCCAGTGAAAAGGGGGTTTAAAGTTAGGGGGTTCAAAGCCGTTATCTAGAGGCAATAGCCGAGACTGCCGTTTGGCAACGTGTCCCCTGGCGGCCCCCAGACTGAGCTCTCGCGCGCCTGTCAACCTGTCAGCGGGGCGAGGCCGCGCGGCCCATCAAGCCTCTCTTTGATCCCTTTGCAGCCTAGGCGCTGGGCGGGCCTTGGGGCGACATCCTACAAAAAAGGCCGGCCGGGCGACCGGAAGAGGTGGGGCCGCTGAGGACTCTGGGCGGCGGCGCTAGGCATCTCTCACCAAGCGCGACGACCCGGTACCTCTGCCCCCAAGTGGTCCTGGTCAGGGCTTATCCTTTCAGCCAAGATTGCCCTTACTGGGGAGCACTTCTTTGCTCACCCAGCCACACTCAACGAGTCTGCCCAGCCCTGGACTTCTACCCTCTAAGTCTCAAGGATTGCTTACAGTGCAGTGTGGTTTCAGAGTTCTTCAAACATACAAAAACAGGCAACCCTCAAATATAAGCAAAGTGGTATTAGTTTATAATTCAGAATTCATCAACAGCTTCGCATGTTGAATCGTGATGGTTTTTAAGGATGTGATTTAAAACCAAAGAGTTCTTGTAAAACAATAGATATGAACATTTAGAAAAACTGGACTCTGCTACCGCAGTGAAGCCCAAGAGAAAAGCAACAGTGTTGCTCGTAAGGTGTCATTGCCGAAAGTTCCTGAAAATGTTCTAGTACATTAATTTTAATTACATTTTCTCTTTGCAAGAGTGTCCTAAAGATCTTTTCACCAAGTAAACAAACGTGAATTGATTTAGTAACATTCATAGTTAACGTCAGTTTATTCCAATAGGATTAAAAATCTCAGTTAAAACTTTTTTCTTGTCTGAAATATGTAATATAAAACACAGAATGTAGCTGCTGCATTTATAGAAACAAAAATGTAGAAGCTAGTACTGTAATTTAGATTCTCGCTTTAAGTTTCACATTTAGCAGAGATGACTTGGAAAGGGTTTTGGTTTGTTTGTATGTTTATATAAAAGTAATAATAGTTTTTTTTAAAGGGTGGAGATGATGACCAATACCCATTTTCAGAATATCTCATATAAACATGAAACAACATAAAATTAGGAAGCACCTTGAAAACATTTTGTTTTTGTTTTTTGAGATAGTCTTAAACTATAGCTCAGAGGGGCCTGGAATTCATTGTATCCTAGACTGGCCTCAAATTCACAGCAATCCTCTTACCTCAGCCTCCTAGATTTCTCTTTATAATTATGTACTATGTGCAAAGCACTAAGTTGGCCATGAATGAGAAAGTGCTTTAAAATAGGCCCAGTCGATCATAATCAGGTATTATGCTTCTGACCAAATTATGTGTCCTGTCACACTTAAATCACCAAAACTTGTGTTTCAATTTGTGTGTGTGTATGTGTGTGTATATATATATATGTGTGTGTGTGTGTGTGTGTGTGTGTGTGTGTGTACATATATATATATATATACATACACACACATTGCTTCAGGGGTTTTGGCTTGGTTTGGTTTTCAAGACAGTTTCTCTGTGTAGCCATGGAAACTCACTAACTCACTCTGTAGACAAGGCTGGCCTCAAAATCAGAGGTCTTCCTGCCTCTGCCTCCCAAGTGCTGGGACTAACGGTGTGTGCCACCTTGTCCATCTAGTCTCAATATTTTAGATAGCAAAAATGAAATATCTGTTTGCACACTGTATTTTATTCCTTATAAGGGTTGAGATTATATTTGTGCCTAGGAGGTATTTAATGATTTGATCTTAGGCAGCCTGGAACCTGGCTGTTTGTATGGTTTCCTGGGTCCATGGTATTGTTCTGGACAACGTAGTGTCAAAGTGGTCTTTTTGTTACTTTAGCTCAAACATTAATCATTGTATTCAGTTTCTCATTATCATAGTCAGATGCAGGCCTCGTGTAATGACCATTAGTTGTGGAGTGGTTGAGGCTTACTTTAAATTATTTCCTACTAAATTTCACTTACCTTATGCCAATATCTTTACAGTCCTGTAGTAGTTAGTTAATATTTATGCTCACACTGTAAACTGGTGTCTTAACAGATGGAGAAACAAGGCAGAGAGGGATTTGCCAATAGTCACAAGACTAGAGCCGTGTTCGTATGTACTTTGTCCCCACCCTTTTTGCTGTACTTGGGATTTTGGAAGACATAAGGTGTTGTGTTACTGTCTACTTCATTTAAACTTCATCAGAACTACAGGTAACAGGAGTCACTAGGCCCCTCTGTCCTCTAGTTAGTTGGTGCCTGCATGTCTCTGAGCTCTGACAGTTGGAATGTTTCAGGTGGTCAGCTATGCTTCTGAGCCCAGTATCAGAAAATAAACAACTTTCAAGTCCCAAATTATTAGTTAAATTAGACTTTGTATCCTAAGACGAGAGATTGGGGAACTTGGAAAGAGCATAAGTCTTGGCCTATAGGAAAGAGAGAACAAGAATTTCCCATGACCGAGGGACATTTCAAAGTTATTGTCTTCCACTGAATCAGCCATTGCTGCCTTTTCTCTCTTGAGAGCAGAACATTCAAACCTGCTTTGTTTTCACTAGTCCCTTGGATTTACTGTCTTACTCCCCACAGATTGAACCCATGGCTTTAAGCATACGAGGCAAATGTTTATGTACCTCTGTTACCTGTCATCCATGTCCTCAAACCATTACTCTGGTAGAAGAATGAAAGCAGACCTGGACTCAGCTTAACTATCCTGACTTGTCTGTTGGGAAAAGTAATTTGAATTCTCTGAATTTCATTATTCTCACATTTAATAAATTAACCCATGTAGCCTTATCTTTAATCTTAATTTATTTTAAGTTTTTGGGAAGGGTATTGCTATGTGGCTCACGCTATTCTTGAACTTGGCATATAGTCCTGATAGTCTCACACTCATGGTAATCCTCCTGGCCCAGCTCCTGAGTATTAGGATTATAGACGCACATCACCCCCACTGGCTGAACTTCTCTATTTATTCAGATCTTGAGTCATCAGGAACCCTTTAAAGGATATTTTCCTATTAAGTCTGGGGTTGTCCTCTGAGCCCTCACTCTGACTCTGCAGGTTTCTCTGTATCACTTGTAATGTCTTCACCTGAGCTGACCGCACCTTGAGTATGCTGTCTCTGACTTCCGAGATGCCCAAGTCTAAGTGGATGTACATCTTGGCTTTAGGCAGCTGTTCCATTCTACTTCCATTTCTTTACAGCCTTTTGTTTCTGTATGGTGTGGCTTTGATATATACAATTCAAGGTTTAAAAAAAAAAAATAAGTTCTTGCTTGGCATATTGGTGCCAGCCTGTAACTTCAGCACTTGAGAGGCAGCGATAAGCCAGTCGCAAGCTCGAGGCTAGCTTGGGCTACTTGAGTTCAGGCTAGCCTTCATTATATAACAAGACTGTCTCGAAAACAAAGTAAAACAAATCAAAATAAAGGTTCATTGTGATGGGAAAGTAGGAGCCATTTCTGTCATTTTCACAATCTGACATCAGCACGGTGTCCAATATACAGTAAGTTCTAGGTAAACATTTGCCTAATGAAAACGTGCTGACACACACCTGTAGCTAACACTGGTGAAGTGGAGGCGCAGGGATCAGGGATTTAAGGTCAGCCTTAGCTACACAGCTAAGTTGGAGGCCAGTCTTGCCTACAAGAAGCCCTGTCTGAAAAACACCCCTCCTATTGTATCCTATTACAAATGTGTTTTTAAAAATTACATTTGGCTTCAATTTTATATAAAATACCATGTATAGCTAATTGCAAAAGTAACTGGCCTAGTAGCAGATTTTCAGAGGCTACAACAGGATTACAAGTTCAAGGTGATTGAAAGCCAATCCAGACAATTTAAAAATACATTCTCCTTCCCTCCCTCTCTCCTTCCCTCCCTCCATGTGTCTGTCTGTCTGTCTGTCTGTCTGTCTGTCTGTCTGTCTCTCTTTCTCTCTAAGGAAAGAGTGCTGGGGATATAGCACTTGCCAAGCATTCCTCAGACTCTTAGTACTAAAAAAGGGGGAAAGGGGAGAGGCAGAAATTATCATGCTACCTTTCCTTTTTCTTTTCTTTCTTTCTTTTCTTTTATTTTATTTTATTTTTTTCATTTAGAGAGCAAAAATTGGGCTAGGGAGATAGCTCAGTTGGTTATGTATAATATACACACATGCTCACACTCATTTTTACACACAGATGTGTACTCACTCCAGAAAGGGAACTCATAACAGATTACAGTAATGGTTATACCAATATACCACTTGATGAAGCAATGAGTTCTTGCTGGGGCTATGAACCGGTATATGGGTGAAGGGTAACTCACAGCAAGCAGGGCTGACTCAAACACATCTGCCTCACAGAAAGCTACAGCTCCCTCTGCCCAGCGTGTAGAATGCTGGAGAGAAGGGGAATCCTCCTCTGCCTACACCTGGGCTACTCACTCCTCCCCCGACAACTGTTTTACTCCTTTTTTTCTGGTGGGGAAGGGTCCTTGAGACTCAAAATTCTGCCCTTCCAGACATGTGACTTTCTGTTTACCTTCTGAGTTTCACCAGCTTCTCCCTTCCTCCTGGAGGGAGGGTTTTAAAATGCCACAATAGAGTTGGTTGGGGGGAAAAAAAAGTTCTTATTTTGCAAGTGTAGGACCTGAGCCTCATCTCCAGAGTCTGCATGAAAATGGCTGCCTGCAGGTGGTGTTGGGTGTTTGTAACCAAAGCACAGGGAAGGCAGAGACAAGCTGATCCCTGGGGTTTACTGGCCTGCTCTGAGTTCCTCTGAGAGTGAGAGATCCTATCTCTAAAAACAAGGTGGACACAGCCTGTAAAATGGCTCCCTTGAGCAGGCTCAGCTTTCACACATGTGCATACAAGTACAGGCATATACCCAGAAAGCAACAGTATCTCCAAATTTCATGTGTGTGTGTGTGTGTGTGTGTGTGTGTGTGTGTGTGTACATGCATGTTGTACATGTTAATGTGTACATACAGGTATGCATGAGTACAAGGCACAGATTGAGGTCAGCTGTCTTTCTCAGTCACTCTCCACCTTATTTTTGGGGACAGGGTCCCACCCTGAACTTGGAGGTCACCGATTCAGCTAGACTAACTGACCAGTGAGTTCCAGGGATACAGTGGTCTTTGGCCTCCTGGTGATGGCATTCCACAGCATGCCACTATGTGTGGCTTCTCCGTGGTAGCTGGGAATTCAAGCTCAGGTCCTCAAGCACTTTACCAGTGGAGTCATCACCCCAGACAGCGTTCTTTTCATCCTGATAACATCAAGCTTTTTTTTTTTTCTTTGTCCCCTGGTGGTGCCTTTACTACTGAGATGCTGGTATATGCAGACTTAAATGAGAAACCTGATTTCATTTTTAAACTGGCTAAAGATCTTCACAAGTAAGAAAAGTTACAAAGATGTTGACAGCTTATTACATTGTTGTATTATGGAGATGCATAAACTTATAAATAGCATGGGAGTCCCCTGAGCTCTGAATTATAAGAGCTGTAATCGAAAGATATTTTGAAAGCCAGGTGTGGTGGCGCACGCCTTTAATCCCATCACTCGGGAGGCAGAGGCAGGTGGGATGATGTGAGTTCGAGGCCAGCCTGGTCTACAAAGCGAGTCTAGGACAGCCAAGGCTACACAGAGAAACCCTGTCTCGAAAAACCAACCAACCAAACAAACAAACAAACAACCCCCCCCAAAAAAAAACAAAAAACAAAGATATTTTGAAAGTGTATGAATAGACAAGTGTTCAGATTTGGGTATGATACTGTAGCCAGAGAAATTGCCACAGGCTTACTAAAGTGCACCTCGTGATGTCTGTATTTCTGTTAAAATGAAGAGGGCTCAGGGATAACTACAGAGCTGCAGACTGTTCTCTGGAGATAAAGTGCTGTGTGCTCCGTGTGTCTCAAAGCTTACTCATTCTGGTTTGATCTTTTTAACCCACATTGTCACTTGAAGTAAATTGGTAAAGCTTGAAAAGTTGATTATTCTGACTAATGGCCACCTAAGGGGCCCTCTAAGAAGTTATTTTAGGGCTTTGCCGTTATCACAAAAGGGATGATTGAGACTTTGTTTTGTTGTTTTTGATGTTTCCCTCTGTCCAGATAGAAATAGGCAATACCTAAGGTATTGGCAGTCCTAAGCTCCAGAGACTGAGGGGATAGACCCTGGAACGCAGCAGCTTATAGTGCGGCCTAAGTACTAAGGGCTTTCAAAGCCAGAGACTTGCTGCTGTAGGTCCTCACGTAAAGGGCATAAGAGGCCATGAGTGCCGGTGGCAGAGCGTCCAGTACCCGGAGTTATAGTACAAGCTCTTAACCTTTGGTGGCTTTCTGGAGTGTTTCTCATGGCCCTTCATGGTCTCTTGCCTTCCACGATCTTAGCTCTCTGGCAACTTCTTTACTTAGCAGCCATGGTCATAGTCCCCTTAGTCTCCACTCCCAGCTGCATCCTGGAACTCCTCAGCTTCCTCTTAGCTGCTGAGCTGAGGTTATAGCCTGGAAGTTACGAGGACTTACAGCTTAGGCAGTCTCTCTGATACAATCATCTACTGCTGCCAGATAGAGAATTGTCTTTTTTTTTTTTTTTTTTTTTTTGTGCTACCAGCCATCCCACTGTACCCATGATAAAGACCGTTTGCAAGAAGCTTTGACTGGGGCCTCAAGTTGAAGTGGCAGGGGAGGAGGGCAGTGTCTGGTGAGAAGCCTCCTGGACTGACCCAGGGAGTCTGAAAAACACATTGCTTATATAATCAGAAGAAGGGTGTGGCATGCTTGTGCACAGCTTCGAGGTCCAACCATCTCAAGTCTTAAATGTATACTCATCGCAAGCTTTTCTTGAGTCACTGAAGGAAGTGCTCCTCCCTCATCCTAGTGAGAAATAGCTGCAGGACGAGTGGGATCATCTGGGTGTCACCGAGGCTCGTCATGGCTGTAGTGAAGTCTCCTGGAGCCAGGACAAGCCAAGATGCTATGGTTAAAGCAAGGCTTCCAGCAACAGCCATGGAAATAGTGGTCTTTGTACTGGAGTAGAGTGTCCTCAAGGGATCCATGAGTTATTCACTGCTCAAAATGGCTGGGTTGCCATGATGGAAGCCCTTATGTCCCTGTTCAAGGCAGCTGTCAGTCAAGTAGCTGGTATGACTGTTCCTAACAGTTTGGCTACTTGCAAGAAAAAAATATTAAAGGAATCTTATGATAAAGACCTACGGTGAAGTTAACATTCTCAACAGTACTTTACAGTGTTCAAAGACAAATACCCGTAGAGGGAGTTGAGTCCCTCTGATCTCACTTTGAGAACAGGTCTAGTTCTCTATGCAACAGATCTTTCCCTGCTGCCATTCTTATGTACCTAAGAAGGCAAACTTTGTGCTTCTATGTAATTATAAGGGTACCAGTAACTCCTCATTCTTTGTGATGGTTGATGTCGCCAGCCTGACAACAGGATCTATGACCACTTAGGAAACAATGTTCATATTTGTGGATGGCACTATCAATAGTGGGGTTCCTAGACTGAGTGAAATAGGAGAAAGGGAGCTGATCAGCAGAATTCATCACTCACCTCTCTCTGTTTCCTGACTGGGCATGCAATATGACCAGCCGCCTCATGATCTGGCTGTCAAGCCTTGTCTACCCTGAGATGGGCTGTATCCTCAAAGTTGTGAGCCACAGTGAAATCTTCTTTCCTTAAGCTGTTTCTTAGGGTTTCTTCAGAACACTGAGCAAAGTAATACGTAGTGAATGCAAACATGTTTTTGTTTTGATCCCAAGTGTGGGATGGAGAACAGACTTCTGAGAGAACAGGTGATGTTTATCCTTTTAGAAGTCGAACCACCTCATGGAGGGGAGGGGCTTGGTTTTTGCCAGCTGAAACACATCCTAGGACAGACTCTTTACTTTTTCGGTCTTGGTATTGTTTGGCTGTTCATCGCTCCACTTTGAGACAGGAGCAGAGGCTTCAGGGCTCCGGGTTCCGGCTGCTGTTCCAGGTTCCAGCAACAACTTTGGTTGAATTGCTGGTCTGCTGAAATCCTGCCGACTACGCCAGGGGAATCGCTCTCAGGAACTAAATCCAAAAAGGTCTACCTCTCCTGTTCCCATAAACCTCCTTTCTCTCCTATCTGGGATAGGTGGGCAGTAAAGGAGGTATAAGCATTTAAAGAACCCCAAATAAAGTAGGTTTGGGAGAGGTGAAGCCTACAGGGATACATGATTTACCCCAGATGTCATAACTCCTGTGCATCTCACACGTCTCCTCCACGATTCTGACCTGAGTTCGAGTCACTCAGTTTCATCAGCAAAGAAAGCCTATGGTAAGGGAAGGGGACGCTGTGACCAGAGACAGAACCACTGCCCCGATTTCAAGAGCTCTCTAACGTCTGCTTACCTCAGTCCTCCCTGTTCCTCCAAAGCTCCCCTGCGTTTTCATTCCCAGCAGATTACCTCTGCGATCCGTAAAACAGGGACGCAGTACCTGGAACACTCCAGCATTGCCCCGAAGCCATTCTTCCCTCTCTCCTTTTTTGGGCCCTTGTTCTGGATGCCTTTCCAGTCCTTTTCAAGTCCCAGTAGCTCCTTCATGTTAGCACTGGGCACTCTGAAACCCTTTCTACTGTACAAGAAAACAAAACCTTACTTACTCCAGCGCGTTAGCTTTCTCAATTCCATGCTGCACCATTTTTTTTTCCACCCCCATGGTTTGGGAAAACATTGTCTCTACCCATGTTTTCTCACTTTGCACTTCCTCTTAATTCTGCAATATTTTACTTCCACTCAACCAGTTTTAAACTCACTAGTTCCCACACTAAATTTGCTGAGTACCTCTCAGGACCTGTCTGACTGGGCCCAGGCGCTCAGGACAGCAGCTTGAATGCTCTCTTTTCTTGAAGGCTTTTCCTTGGACCTCACTGACAGTGTTTCCTGGTGGCCAATAGCTATTTCTCTGGTCATTCTTCCTTGAGTTTCTAAAACATCTTCATTCATCTGTTCTCTTATTTTCATATCTTCATAAAACATCTGTCACATGACAGACATTTGGTATACTGAAGACTGAAAAACAATTTTTTTGCATTATTTAGACTTTCCAGAGAAGGTACCCCCTAATATACATTATAATTTTATTTAGGATGTGTCTTCAAGTGTCTCATAGTTATATGTGTTGGTTTTCACTCTAGTGGCTTCAAGACCTATACCCCATTTGGTAGAAACTTTTATAGAAACATTAAAAGTTTAGTGAGGTAGTTGGGGAGATCTCAAAGAAGATAAACTGCTTGCAGGGACAGGAGTTAGAATCCCCAAAACCCATGAAAAAGTTGGGAACCTGTAATTTTAGCATGCCAAAGACAGAGATAGGAGGCCCTGCTGTGCAAGCTGCTAGCTAGAATAGCTGTAAATTGGCTTGTTCAAGGTTCAGTGAGAGACCTGCCATAATTTTTAAAAAGTGGAGAGTGAGAAAACATCCAATATCAACTCCAGGTACACACATACACACACACACACCTGTACATACCATGCATATATACATACTAAAGAGAAATGTATCTTAAGAAGATTAGGATTTAGGCTATAGCTCAGGGAGAGTCTAGCACATAGATATTTGAAAACATACTATATAAACTTCAAATATATGTTAGGGATTGTCTTTTCTGAAGAGTCTAAATACTGCAAAAAAAATTTTTTTTTGATTGTGTCACAAGAATAAAGGCTCTAGCATGTAGATGGCTATCAGTTTAGATCTCCAGCTCTGCAAAAAAAAAAAAAAAAGTCTGTGGAGAGTGGAAATGAAGACACTTGATAAACTGAAGGTTTTGGCAGCGGATGTGTAAGCTGAGGACCCGCCACTCTTAAGTATGTTTGAAGAGAAGGCTTTTTGTGGTAGATATGAAGGAAAGCTCAGCCACAGGCATCTAGAAGAGTCCCGAGCTGTGAGAGAAAGTAGAACACTGAAGATGGCAAGCAGACTGGACCAGGCCACAGGGATGGGGAAGCAAGAGAGGAAGATGGAGAGAGTGCAGGCAAGGGAGACCAAGAGAGAGGGAGACAAGAGAGAATGACAAAAAGAGAGGGACCAAGAAAGCACATATCTGAAATGGTGGGGTTATGGGGAAATGAGAAGCGGGGAGAAGGAAAGCCCATGGGCTGGAGAAGCGTAGGGTAGGGAGCAGCGAGGGAAGCACAGAGAAGTGTAGGGTAGGGAGCAGTGTGGGAAGCACGGAGAAGTGTAGGGTAGGGAGCAGAGTGGGAAGCATGGAGAAGAGCCACAGGTACCAAGTATGCTAATAACATGATAGCCATGAGCCCCCACCTTTGGTAAGAGCCTTTGGTAGAAGGGAGGGGGCTCCAAAACGTGGGGGAGGGAGATCTCCTTTGGACCTGGCAGTTGTTCCCGGAAGAGGGACATTGAAGTCATTGCAAACTTCAAGCATAGTGCCTGAGGTAGGGGTGTAGCTTAGCATATGTGAGGCCCGTGATTGGATCTGTCTCAGGTTGGGATATAGCTCAGCATGTGTGAGGCCCTCAGTTGATCCTCTCCCTACCTGACACCTTTGAATATGCTGTTCTCCTCCCTCTCTGTAACCTCTACTATTTTCTGGTTACGTCCCATGAATAAAGCCAGCCAGTCATTAAAGAGGAGGCTAACTTTACTCTGAGACAAAGCTGAGTGGTACTTTACCTTTCACTAGAGCAGAAAAAGGGCTGTAGAGAGGGGCGAGTGATTCCTTATTGGATAAAGTTATGTCTAGTGACAAGCACTGATCCTGGTGTTGACATCTTGCAGTCACAGTAATAAGCTCTTTGCAGCCTGGGCATTATCCCTGTATGTCCTCCACACTTTACTAAGCCATCCATGTTGAATGGAAGCTAAGATGACCTAGCTCTATTAAAGAATGGGTCTTCCAGCTAGAGAGTCCACAGTAAGTTTCCTGGGAACATTGGTAACAACAAATGGGGGCAGGGGGAGTGAGATTCATGTTTCATTAGGGACTGCTGCATAGGGCCAGACAGCTATGCTATACCATGGCAGATTGTCAGTAACCCCAAATCACAGGGAAATATAAAAATGCAGGTTGATACCAAGGATTCCAATTAACACAAGAGCTGGACTGTGTCAGGGAGTCAGGAAGTCTTTCTAAAGTCATGCTCAGCTGAAATCTGAAGAAATGAGGAAATGTTAACTACAGGAAAAGGGAAAGAAAGCGAGGGGCTGGAGAGATGGCTCAGAGGTTAAGAGAACTGACTGCTCTTCCAGAGGTCTTGAGTTCAATTCCCAGCAACCACATGGTGGCTCACAACCATCTATAATGTGATCTGATCATACTGTATACATAATAAATAAATCTTAAAAATGAAGAAAGAAAGAAAGAAAGAAAGAAAGAAAGAAAGAAAGAATGCCCTTGATGAGAGGACTGACTGGATAACACCTCCTACAGTAGAGAACAGTCAAGTGAAGGAGGGGCTGGAGCAGAGAATGGGGAGGAGACGGTGTTGCAGCCAGTGTTAAACTTTGAGATCTTCTTAGCTACACTTGCACGGAGGTCTGCTGGGGGCACGGAGAGGACCGCAGCAGCCATCCAGGTGTCAGATAACGGTAGGTCTCAGCGGTGATGATGGCATTTAGAAGAATGACTAGATAGTGATTTCTAATTGCTTTTGATATGAATGCTGTGTTAGATGGAATATAACACTTTTTAATAGTAATTTAGCGGAAACTAAATGGTGAGCACTTCTTTGGGCAGTGGGATAAGAATATCAATTATAGAAAGTGTTCACAAGTGTGAAGCTTTTAAAGTTTACCAGAACTGGCAGTGAAGGTGGAGCCCTGAAGACAATATATCTTTCTCTAATAGACATAATATAAATACTCCATTCTTCTTTATAGAAAAAACAATTTTATTATTATTATGTATAGTGTTTTGCCTGCATGTACACCTACATGCCAGAAGAGGGCATGAGATCTCATTGTAAATGGTTGTGAGCTACCTCGTGGTTTCTGGGAGTTGAACACAGGACCTTTAGAAGAGCAGCCAGGGCTCTTAACCTCTGAGCCATTTCTCCAGCCTCAAATATTCCATTCTTTAGAAAACCAAACAGGGAATGGCATCCTATGTCTCAAATAAGCTGTGTGTGTGTGTGTGTGTGTGTGTGTGTGTGTGTGTGTAAAACAAATCTCTTAACTGAGATTGTTCAGAGAACCAAAGGATAGTATTTTTAGGAGGACATAATGGAAAGTATTTCTAGTTGGCCACATTGGAGATATGAAGAATAAAAAAGTCTGTATTAGTTATAGTGGTTTTTGCTACAAGTAACAGAGTCAAAGATTAGTACAATTGTGGTGGTTTGATTAAGAATGACCCCCATAAACTCATGGATTTGAATACTTAGTCATCAGAGAGTGCCACTACTTGATAAGGAATAAGGGAAGTGGCCTTGTTGGAGTAGGGGTAGCCTTGTTAGAGGAAGTGTGCCATCGTGGGTAGGCTTTGAGGTTCCAAAAGCCCAAGGCAGACCTAGCCCCCCTCCACCTCTCTCTCTCTCTCTCTCTCTCTCTCTCTCTCTCTCTCTCTCTCTCTCTCTCTCTCTCTCTCTCTCTCCTGCCTGTGGATATCAATGTAGAACTCTTGGAAGTCTATCCAGACCATGTCTGCCTGCATGCTGCCATGCTCCCTAACATGATCAGAATGGACTAACCTCTGAAACTGTAAGCCTGCCCCTATTAAACACTTCCTTTTCTGTTGTGGTCATGGTGTCTCTTCACAGCAACAGTACACTAAGACAACAGTTCACTTACAGAACAGAAACTCCAGATGGACATATGGACGTACGTGTGTGTGTGTGTGTGTGTGTGTGTGTGTGCAGATCCAGAGTGGGTTACTCCTGTTCACAGTGAATATCATTAAGGAAATAGGCTATTGCCACTGTCCCTGCAACCCTCCCTCCTGGGGCATGTGACACACACACTCTGCAGGTGATGGAGCCCAGTGTTTCATGAGCATTACACAAACACTCCAGCCACACTGCCAGCCTTCTGTTGCATTTTATGCTACAATAAGTGGGTAAAAAGGTGTCCTAATGTCAAAATCAAGCTGCGGCCGTGTGGCTGTAGCAGCTCCAGGCATCCCATGCAGAGCTGCCAAGGTTCTCTGTACACAGACAGCTACTCCGAAGCCCAACCTCATGTCTTATTGGCCCCAAGTCAACCACGTCTCCATTTCTGAAACGAGAACACGTTCTCTCCCCTTCCCAGGGTCAAGCTGGCAGAAGAGGTGAGTGTGTCTTGCTCAGACCTGCTGGAGGTTATCACAGTAAGCCTATCCTGGTGGAGAAAACTACAGTTGTCCTACCCAGCCTTTCTGCTGGGAACGCTGAGATCTGTTGTATAGGTTTGAATGGCCATTGTGTTAACACATTAGAGGCGTATCCTCAAGCCGGGGTCTTTGAGTTCTAAAGCTGGCAAATTGCTCTTTATCCTAATTATATTTCTCTGTGTGAATTTTTTCCTCTCTCCATATTTAGTAAAGTAAAGGATGAGCTTTCCTGGCCTTTTAGAATATGAACTGAATTTGTCTCTCTTCAGAGACAGAGAGGGGAGCTGAACTGTGCGCATGCCCAGGAAATGCTCTAGCGAAAGGATCTGACGCTAGAGTCCTTTAGAGCAGGCGTTCTCAACCTGTGGGTCGCCACTCACTGGGGAGTCAAGAGACCCTTCCATGGGGGGTCATATATCTGCATAGCAGATGTTTACATTATAACTCTTGACAGTAGCAAAATTACAGTTATGAAGTAGTAACAAAAAATAACTTCATGTTGGGGGATCACCACAACATGAGGAAGTGTATTAAAGCAGTAGGAAGGTTGAAAACCAACTGCTTTAGAAACTGCTTTCTCAGCTCTCAGGCTTGAGGGACCCTTCTCGGGGAAATCTGCAAATGCCGTCTATTTGTGTCTTGCTTTATAGTGGACTAAGTTACACAGTCATGACTTCGAGAGCCCCAATCCACTTGTTAACAAGAGTAAATGTGCAACTGTGTGCTGCTTTAGAGCTCTCACGGGTGCGGGTAAAGAAGAGTTCTGCGCATGTGCTGGAGCATGCTCTCACTACCACGCTTGTGCTGACATCTTCCCAAGGCTCACAGCTAACATGGGAAGGCTTGCCAGACGGAGCGTGCATTTCTTGTTTAGAACCTTGGCTTTGTTTGGGATGACACTCTGCCAACCATGTGTCAAGATTGGTATGTGTCAGCCTTAGCAATCGTATCTCCTTTTTCAAGACCCTCATTAACTTCCTGGAGCCTATAGATGGCCTTGAGGTCCGTTTCTGGATGATGAAGTAAGATGAAATCTCCTGGGGACTTCCGGGAGGTCTCTTGCTTTTCCGATAAAAAAAAATGACGAATAAAGGTCTTCCTGCCTGGAGCACGGACAAGTTATTCTGGCTCTAGCAGCCATCTGACTTTGTTCTAAGGCTAGAATGCAATACATCATTCATGAAGTCTACAGAGAGCACTGATGCTGGTGTCCTGTCACTTTAAATACTGATCCGTAGCCTTCACAGTCCTGCGTAAAGACTGGGGTAGATAAACTTTATATCAAAAGATCTTTTTTCCAAAGATCAAACTATGACATGCAAATCCAGAGCCAGCTTATATATTTATAAGTTTTTGTTTTATTTTGAGACAGGGTCCTGAGACGGGGTCTTTTTGCTCCAGTGTTCCGAGCACTAGGACTCTGGAGCATGTGGTACTACACGTGGCTTGTGGCCTATATTTAACCAGTGGCTGACACTTCCTGACATATAGAGGCTTCAGAAAAGTGTTTGTGGAATGAGGGAAAAATTAATGGTTGAAAAGGTCAAGTCCTGTAATCCTAGTGCTGATGAGGGGAAGACAGGAAGAGTCCTGGGATTTGCTGGCCAAATTGGTGAGCTGTAGGTAGTGTTTTAAATTTGTTTGTATTATCTATCTACAGGCCCAGCTAGCAATCAATCAAGACACAGACATTTGTTATATTTTCAAATAGCCTTAGTTAGCCTAGGGCAGGGCAGATATCAATCCTCTAAACTACCTTCCATGGTGGGGCAGGCATAGGATCCCTGCCTCAATCCCATGCCATCTACTTCCAATAACTTCTATCAAGTTACCTCCCATTCATAATCCCAAATACTTGCTAATGTTCTTTATCTGGGCTGGATTCTCCAACACACAGGTTCAGTGAGAGATCCTGTCTCAGAAACTAAGGTGGAGACTGAGAAAGTAAACAGTGGGTATTATCTCTGGTCTCCACACATGTGTAGAGATGTGCATTTGCACACACAAGAGTGCATGCATCCACACACACCCAGACAAGATGTGTGGGTGAATGAATGAAGGCACTAATGAACCCAAATACTATTTATTATTAATTTCTAACATGATGTGATTTGTTCTTTTTGTTCCAAAGTACAAACAAAATACTATTCAGAAATAAAAGCAAACTGGGCTGACAAGATGGCTTAGTGGGTAAAATTCTTGCCGTTCAAGCCTGGTAATGCCAGATCCACACACATATCACACACAATAATAGCAAGAAAATTAATTAAAACAAAAATAAAACAAACAACATGGTGAGTCTCAAAATCAGGATGGCAAATAAAAGAAGCCAGCCCCGAAGGGAGCATTTGTGTGGCTTCACTTGTTTGACACTCTAGATGTCCGGAACCAGCAGGAATAAGAGTCCTGCACACACATCAGGGTGTGAGGTGGAGGATGCAAGCTAAAGAAGACAAAACAATAGCTGGGACCAGGAGGTCTTGCATAAGTGGAAGACTTATGCCAAGCAAGTTTATTAAGAAGTACGGCATCATATATATTATTTTCAGGGTGTGTGTGTGTGGGAGGGGGGACAGCCAAGTCCCCACAGAGAGTTAAGTGAGACAATGTTGGCAAAGAGAACTTGGATACCTCAGACACAGCTGCCAAAGTACTGATAAAATCACAGCCCAGGAGGGGTCGGGTCCCCAGAAGCTACAACCTTGACTCTTTTGAGGCCCTGGCTCCAGCCCTAGGCTGGCCCTGCCAAGTCCATTCCTGGATAAGGACACAGAATTAAAGTTCCCCTTTTCCTCCCACTGGGCCTCTGAGAAAGGCTTGGGTTGACCTGACTCCCTCCACTGAGGAAAAACAAGCTTACTATGCATCAGGTCCTCACCTCAAGGAACTGTTCCCATGGGTGCCTCAGCCATGGGCTCGAATGGGAAGGGACACAGAGGAGCTTTTGGGGACAATGGAAATGTCCTTAGTCTTGATTGTAACGGTCATCACACAGGTTTATATTTGTCAAAACATACCAGAGGTGTGCATCCTGTTGTTGATACACTATACTCAAGCCAAGTGTGCTGGTTCATGCTTGTAGTATCAGCATTTGGGCTTGAGGTGGTGGGAAGATTCCAAGTTTGAGCCTACCCAACGGGCGTGGTGGCACTCGCCTTTAATCCCAGCACTCAGGGAGGCAGAGGCAGGCAGATCATCATGAGTTCGAGGCCATCCTGGTCTCCAAAGTGAGTCCAGGACAGCCAAGGCTACACAGAGAAACCCTGTCTCAAAAAACAAAAACAAAACAAGCAAGTTTGAGCCTCGCCGGGACTAATAGTGAGACTCTGTCTTGAAAACACATAAAATGGCTGGTTTTGTGTGTCAACTTGACACGAGCTGGAGTCATCAGAGAGGAAGGAGCCTCAGCTAAGCAAATGCCTCCATGAGATCCGGCTGTAAGGCATTTTCTCAGCTAGTGGGAAGGGCCTAGGCCATGGCGAGTGGTGCCATCCCTGGGTGGGTAGTCCTGGGTTCTATAAGAAAGCAAGCTGAGCAAGCCATGAGGAGGAGCAAGCCAGTAAGCAGTAAGACCCTCCATGGCCTCTGCACCAGCTCCTGTCTCCAGATTCCTGCCCTGTTTGAGTTTCTGTCCTGACTTTCTTTGGTGATGAACAGTAATTTGGAAGTGTAAGCTGAATCAATTCTTTTTCCCACAACTTGCTTTTTGGTCATGGCATTTCATCAAAGCAATGAAAACCCTAACTAAGACACTGGGCGTGTAGATCAGTGGTAGAACACTTGATTCGTATGTGTAAAGCTCTGGATGAGAAAGAGACAGAGACAGAGACAGAGACAGAGACAAAGACAGAGATATGAGGAGGCAGGAGTAGGAAGGAATGCTGATGCTAAGCATGACTGGCAATTCACACAGAAATAAGAGACCCATATGACACAGAACAGAGATGAAGCTGAGAGAACCATGCAAAACAACATAGAGGTTAAAGTGTTACTTCCCAGACACAGCTGGGGCCAGAGAGACTGGCTCAGTAGTTAAGAGTGCTTGCTGCCCTTGCAGATAACCAGAATCCCAGGCCCAGCAGCCACAGTGTGCAGCTCACAACCACCAAGGGCTCTGATGCCCTCTTGTGGCACCTGCACATTTGGATATGTTCTATTGCTGTGAACCGACACCATCACCACGGCAGCTCTTAGGAAGCAAACATGTGATTGGGGCTGGCTTACAGATTCAGTGGTTTAGTCCATTGTCATCATGGCAGGAAGCATGGCGGCCTGCAGGCAGACATGGTGCAGGGAAGGAGCTGAGAGTTCTACATCTGGCTCCACAGGCAGCAGGAAGAGGGAGACTCTGGACTTGGCCTGGGCTTTTGAAACCCCAAAGCTCATCCCAGTGACACACTTCCTTCAATAAGGCCACACCCCCTAATCCCTCTCATAGTGCCACTCTCTGGTGACAAAGCATTCAAGTCTATGAACCTAGGGGCGGCGGGAGGCGGGGAGTCATTCTTATTCAAACCACCGCAAGGAGCACACACAGACATAGACGGACAGAGATAAAGTAAATAAGTGTTTTCTTAAAAAGAGTTGTAAAGCTTCTAGAAATGAGTCTTTTAGTGCCGAGACTCCTGGGTTTCTTCAAACTGGAAAAAAAAAATCTGAACAAATATTTATTGAAGCTTCCATCTAGAACCTTCTCTGGGGTGTAATGAAATCAGTTCCCTTTTTGACATAAGAAGCTTTTTCTTTTAAATATAATTTCCCCAATTGGAAACATTTGCTGCTCTTCCAGAGGACCCAGGTTTGATTCCCAACACTTACAAAGCAGCTCAGAATTATTGCTAATGGTCCAGAAGATCCAGCATCCCTTTCTGGCATACATGTGGTGCACAGACACACAGACAGATAAAGAATCCATACACATAAAATAATTTTTAAAAAAAAATCAAAGTGAACTCGAGGCCATGTACTCACAGTAGCTTACTTCTAATGGCAACTATCTAAAAGACCCAGCCCTTTGCCATCATTGTGTACCTAGCCCAAGGACCCAGGATCTACGCATGGAGGTCAAGTGCAGGCAGAGTCTGCAGACAAGATGAGTGCATGCCTGCCTCCCGCGGGTGCATCACATGTCTATAATTCTCTACTTTATTGAGAAACTTCCAGAGAGAAATATGGATTCCAGATTTTTACCCTTATACTATGATGTTAATTGAATGGAATGGCTAATGGCATGAGAAAATGAAATACCAGCTATACATTTTGGAAAGAAGGAGACAATTTTTTAAAAAACACATTTTAGTTGCATGGTGGTGGCGCTCACCTTTAATCCTAGCACCTGGGAGACAAAGGCAGGCAGGTCTCTGAGTTCAAGGCCAGTTTGGTCTACAGGATTGCACAGAGAAACCCTGACTAGAAAAAAAAAATCTAGTTGGATCAAATGGGTAACCACCTCAAAAAGATTAAATTGGATTCATAGCTCAAAAGAAATTACATTTTGACCAAAGAAAAACCATGCAAGAATTATTTTGTAATTAAAAGAAAAGTAACTTTGCCAGGCAGTGGTGGCACATGCATTTAATCCCAGCACTCAGGAGGCAGAGGTAGAGGCAGGCAAATCTCTGAGTTTGAGGCCAGCCTAGTCTGTAGAATGAGCTCTAGTACGGCCAGGGCTACACAGAGAATCCCTGTCTCAAAACAAAACAAGAAACAAAAACACAAGCAAAGTAACTTTTATAAACAGGTATAAAGCTGGGTGCAGCGGAACACACCTATAGCTCCAGCACTCTGGAAGGCAGACGCAGGTGGGTCTCTGTGAGTTCAAGGCCAACCTGGTTCTACTTCCCCAGCTCTTGAACCTAAAAAAAAAAAAAAAATTAATGAGTTTGATTTTTTTCTGTATTTCTTTTAATAATCAGGTAGATTTGTGTTTGTTCTCATAGTTATATCTGTGCAATACCCTGATTTTATAATAGCCTGTTTCCTATTTCTTTAGCCAGCACCTTAGTATCTGTAATTCACCTTTGTAAATAATACAGGATTAGTTTATCCCCGTCTCCAATTCCACCAATTCTATTCTCTCTCATCTGTAATATTAAGTTTCCATCCACCTCTGCCTCTTGATGTCATTACTGAAGAAACCCTCTGGCCCACAGTCTCTTCTTACCTACCATGCTCAGTGCATTCTTTCCTCACAAAGTCACTTGCATTACATCACAAACCCCAAGGTATGGGATGTGCCGCACTTCACTTTCAAAGCTCCATAGCCCAGTATTATCCTCCCCTCACCCTTACTATGACCAGAATATTCTTTCCTCTCAATTGGCACATGACTGTTTAATAGGCATGACCTATTTTAGGACTATGTCTTAATTTCCCCAAAATTCCAAGAGCCTATGTTGTTGCAGGTACCCTATCATACCAAAAAAAAAAAAAAAAAAGATAAGGCAAAGGCACCACCCATAAGCAATTGTATTCAAATACCTAACCAAGGACTACTATTCAAAGCTGTCAAAATCATCACTCAGATTCTGTTACAACCCAGACTTGCCTAAAAGGAAACCTAGCTAACTACTAAATGTGACACACTGGGTAGGAAACTGTGCTGGGAAGCAAAGAGAGCGAGGAAGAGGAAGGAGTCCCAACATCCCCTGCAAAGGCATGCTCCCAGTGACCTAGCCTCTCTCCACAGGCCCCATCTCACGAGGGTTCTACCGTCTTACGTTGAGCTAGTAACCCTACAGTGATTGAGGAAGACAGTCGCATGTACACACATGTGCCCCCTCCACATACACATCTACAAAAAGAAGGAAGAAGGAAGGAAGGAAGGAGGGAGGGAGGGAGGAAGGAAAGGAAGGAAGACAAACTGGAATCAACAATGCAAGTCTGTAATCCCAGCACTGGGGGTAGGGACAGAATTCCTGGAGCTTGCTAGCTAGCTGCTCTGACCAATGAGCTACAGGTTCAGTTAGAGATCATCTCAAAACACAAAACAAAAAAGGTATCGAGCAATCTGGCCTCCACACGTAGACACACAGTAACGTGTACACATAAACTCTTGACTAAATGCAGACTTCCATTAGTGTCTCTCTGTTGGTTCATTTTGACAAATGTAACACAAGAGGAGCAAGAGAGGGGACTGGGTGTGGGGTAGATGGGAATTCTGTAAATCTTTTTTTTTTTTTTTTGAATTCTGTAAATCTCAATCCGTTCTAAAAGGAAGTTTTATTAAAAAGAAAAGGGAACATGGCCTACTAGTGGAAGGCTGGCAAGTCGACAGAATGCACAGAATGGTACTGTGGATCTTTAAGGCAGACCTCTGCTTTGACAAACCTTCAGGGACAGAGGTTGTCTTCTTCAAGCTGCCAGAGGCCCATGACTCCAGGCTAAAAACTCCTTTAACTCATGGTGGCAATGAGTCTCTGACAGTGCCCTGGGCACAAAGGTAACAAGAGTGATGGTGGGGTGGGGGAATAGCAGCATATACTCCTCCGAGAGGGGGTGACTTCAACCCTTCTGCTATCAACTGACTGCACTTGTTACTTTAAAACAAGAAACAAGGATTTAAAAACGGATGTTGGGCGATCCCTAAACCAACACAATCATTAGGCAGAGTCACAGACTCTATACCTAATTGTTTCTAGTGTGCCAGCCATATTTAGGTAGATGCTTGTGGGTGGTGGGTGTTTTCACCATGTGCTTCAGAAGCAGCTGTTTAGGAGCTTATCTCCTGGGTTAGAGTCACAGTGCAAAGCTTAGCCCGTTTGGAACACTTGTTGCTCTTTTTCCTGCTTCCTAAACTCAGGTCCCAAGGACACCACACACTCTGTGAGAGCAGGTGCTAACGCCGCACGCAAAGCTGGTAAAGCCTCAGCTGAGTAACGACGATGTTTATGCTTAGGTGACTAAAGGCTCTCACAGTGCTGATCGCGCCCCATGCCCAGCAGTAGGTGGTCAACTCGAAATGAACTCAGTGGTACTTTAGGTTTTTGTTCATTTTCTCATGCTCTGCCTGGGCATTCTCCTCCCCTCTCACCCCTTACTGGTCTTTTACTTACACTTTGGTTTCTGATTTTTTGTTTTAATGGGTGTTCTCTGTGTGTGTAAACGTGCTTTTGCTGTTTTGTTCTATTCTGGGGTTTGTTTGGTTTTTCCCTACTTGTTTTTTAAAGATTGAGATAAAGAGGTATGGAGTTGGGTGCGTGGGAAGGATCTGGGAGATGAGGGAGGGGAAAAAGAATCAGAATATATTGTATGAAAAATACTTTCTTATCAGTGTTCTGCCAGCATTTATGCTACAGGCCAGCAGAGGGCACCAGATCTCATTATAGATGGTTGTGAGCCACCATGTGGTTGCTGAGAATTGAACTCAGGACCTCTGAAGAGCAGCCAGTGTTCTAACCGTTGAGCCATCTCTCTAGTCCAGGAAAAAAGGTTTTTTTCAATTAAAAAAACATTACAGTTACTAATATAAAACTCATTTTAAGGTCAAAAGGCAGCAGAGTCGTATGCTATGGGATTCAATGCTCAGGATGGAATACACAAGGACAAACGTTTTCTGCCGCTGGGGTGGTGCTCTATATCTGGATGCCTCTTATTATATACACTTGTGACTGCAAGTTTGACATGCATGACAACATGATGCTATGAGGTTACAACCTACAGGCCTATATTTAGAACAAAGCCAAGCAAGACCATTTTAGTGAAAACTACTTTTATTTTAAAACCAAGTGCATAGCACTCACCTAATCCTGCTGTGTAGACTTAGCACCATATGCACTGTTTGTAGTTAGTCATAGCACAGACATTTTGGTTTGTGTTTTCTACTTGAACAGTGTTTATTTAATGGACTCTGGTTAAGTCCTTTACCTCATTAATCTTTTCACAGTACACATTTAATGATGGTCCAGTAATCTCAAAACAAAAACTTTTAAGACTAATTAATAAATTAAACAAAACAAACCCCACACACCCTCCCCCCAAGCTAACTGTTGTTGAGTTGCATTTATATTGAATCTCACTGTTTTTAAAAATATTCATGATTCTCCAGCCTCCATTTGGGTATGCAGCAATAGTCATAATTATTTGACTCCACCCCACAGAAAGATTAATCCAGTGTTCTTTAGCTTTTTAAATATAAACTGGAAAAATTGTTAATAAGCTTCTTAAAAAGGCAAATATTCTTTGACAACAAGAATGACATATAACCAATCAATAAAAGTATTTGACAAGACACTACATCCCCACAGGCACTGGCTGTTGTTTCAAGTTAGGATTCTATCCCAATCTCTTACATTCATAGCATTACTGAGGTAGTTACAACACTGAAAATTGGACTCCCTGTTGCTGGGCTCTGTCTGTGAATGTGAAAGATACATTATCATCTTTTGAACCTACTTCCTCCTAATAATTCAAGTTTTCCTAAGGTAAGAATTATAAAATCCAATTAGCAGCCTTTTAAACTTTTTAAAGAGGAAAAGTGACATGTTCATAGGACAGTTCTCATGCTTGAAACTGCCCTGAGTGTTCTGACCTGAGTGGTCTCGTCACCAACTGGTAAGTCCACACCACGCCTTATGAATTCTAATATTAACGTTAGCTTCCTTTAAGGAAAGAACATTTCTCTAAGAGTCCCTGATAGCAGACGCCCCCACCAGCACGCTCCACTCACTGCCTCTATCAGTCCGTCATGCTGTGGAGCCCTTTCCTTCCCAACACAGCCATTGGCTGATTACTAAAGGCTCCTGCTGCATACCCACATCTTCCTAGTGCGCTCCCATCAATACACACTGTGGCTTCATAGCTGCCAGTTTCCCTTCTATTCAAGTGCTATCTTATAAAAACACAGACACACCTTACTAACTTTAAACCACAAAGTTTCCCTCCACCAGATTTGTCTTCTTTCATGGATAAGAGGATAACATATAGAGTTCATCGGTTATTTTTTACTTTTTAAGTTTATCCTCCCTACCTCCCGCCAATATTTTATGGCCAGGTTGCCCTTGCTAAGACTATTATTGCTGTTTTTACTCACTACAATAATGAACTGTCCCTGGACAATAATGAGCTGTCCCAGGGCAGCTGCACAGCCAATCTAATGAAAATGGCTACTGAACTTTTGTAATCAGTACCCCTGCTTGCTTAGCTTGACTTGCTAGATTCCAAGGTTGCTTATAGAAGCCCCGTCCCCATAACAAAGTGCTGCATAAGCCCAACCTGAGTACTCCCCTGGCCACCCTCAGCTCCAGAGCAACCCTACCAGACTCCATTCTAGTACTGAACCTGACAGTGCAGCGCGCCTTCTCCTGAAAACTGTCTTAAAGAGCAACAACACAACTCAGTACAAGCACTGACTGCACTTGGTGATGCATAGCCTGTCCATGCGCGTACACCACAGGGCCCACTGCACTGATCCTGTGCTGGCAGGCTCTCATCCCAGCAGGAGCACTGTAGCCTGTGTTACACAGGAGTTCACAACCTAACAGTCCCAAGGCATGTTGGTTACAGCTAAGTGTTCACAAGTACAAGTTCCCTGAGTTAAATGTGCTTAATCCTGAAGAGTTGGGGAAAAATTAGCAGAGCAAAACAAAAATTATGATCATGATTTCAAGGCATGTATCTGCATCACCCCTAATTTTAGTATACAAATCAAGACTCCTATACTTATGATAGGAAGTTATAGAAAATAATCTGGATTTTTTTTTTTAACTGCACAGATTAGGATGCTTAGTGACTAGTGAGTTTCAACTTAGAAACCCACCAGTAGATCACAAAAACCCTGGGCTGCAAGAATTAAAACAATTCTTCAAAAATTAATACTGTAACTTTCCTTCATAGAAGATGGTTTGGCAAGTCCACAGATAAACACTAAGTCTTTGACATAGATGCCAGCATAATGCCCAGAGCCCACCACAGGTCAAATCTTAGAATGACCAATTTTCTGTTGTACTGAGGATTTTGAAATATTTGGACCATCAGCCAAGAGCTGGGACATTTCTATCACATAAGGATTCGACACACGTCAGTGTCTGCTGAGTCTCCTAGGTATTCACGGTACTGAAAGAAATACTCAGTCTTCTGGTGTTGATGCCTGCTGCACTGTGATGCTATTTGTATTCCCTTCTTTCTGAAGAGGAGTACAAAAAGCCTGCCCAGAGGCAGCCATCTGGAACAGTCTGGGTCAGTCATGACCTGCATATGTATGTCATCACCTCTCAAAGCATGGGGTGATGCATGGGAAATGTTCATTTATCTGGTAACTCCGGTTATAAGAAACACTGAGACAGGGTTTAACTTCTACTGGTATTGCCAGGGACATCCCAACACCAGTCTGGAGGTGGCCAAGGCCCTGGACACTAGTTTGGAAGCCCGTAGGACAAGTCTGTAGTGTGTAAGTCGAGGTGTGTGTGGTAGACACGATCTGCTGACGACTTGGCTGTTCTGCCACGGGATGGCGATACTGCATTGAGGTCGGATGAAGATGCTGAGGCTGCTGGCAGTGAACTGGCCGTGAGGGCTGCGCTGTCTGGAGCACACCAAGCTGTGCTGACTGAGGAGCTGACTGTGCCCTCTGTTTGTTCGCTTCTTTCACATCATTGTCATGAGCACTGAGACAAAAGAACGGAAACAGTAGCATTACAATAGCAATACCTGACAAGACTGTAGCAAAGCCCACTTCCCATCTCTGCCCTGCCTACTGCATAACCGGCCACTGCTGCAGAACTAGCAGCCACTGTCCCTTCACTGGCAACAGTGAGACCTTCTTTGTATCTGTCTCAAGGGTTTATCTTGGTGCGAACACTGCTGGAGCTTCCAGGACTCTTTCCAACTTGGAATTTGAGGTCACATCCCGGTAATCCTTAAATTCAGCGGCACGGAGATGGGAATGGGTAAGATATGCGTGGACTGCTCTCAGGGCTGTGGGCGTGTGCACATACAAGAACAGCTCCTTTTCCCAAACTCAGGGTCGCACCAGCAATGCTAGCTCTTACCTGGTTCACAGGCAAGTAATGTGCCTTTGCTGCAGAGCACTATTTGTTCACAGAAGTGAGCAACTGACAGAAGTACACATAAAGCCCCGAGCTTTGGAGAAATAATGCTTAGGGTACACTATACACAAAGGGAAATGGTTGCTAGAAATTATAAATGCAATAGCAAAAAGGCTTACACCAACAGCCGTTCAATGCACTGCACCAAGAAATCCCAGGAGTAAGCAGTAAGACGATGCAGTCTCACGGGCCATGTTGGAGAAAGACGAAGGATAATCCTTGAAGAAGCCACACACGCAGCAGCTACTAAAGAAGGTGCATAATTTAGAAAGGCATAATCTGTGGAGACATCAAAAATGAACTTAAGCAATAGAATGAATGCATGAGTCACCAGTGCATAGTCGCATGACAGTATTCTGAGCAACTCACCTTGCAGAGACACTTCCAGGAAGTAGTCTGCATATTTGGCCATGTAGAGTTTAGTCTTTTCCAAGCAAACCATTGGCCAGCCATCATGAAGATCTGTCTCATGTACTGCTTCAGAGAGGTAATACTCAATGAAATGGGCAGCTGTAGGAAGGCAGAGGTTCCACTGAAAGGTCTCTAACAGTAACAGTTCCATATGCAGCAAGTTCTGCTTTGTTAGCACTAGGTTCATGTTAGTCATGCAGCCCAGGCTGTTGAGCTGCTCCAGCTTAGGCACACTGTCTTCTTTTTCTTCAAATTTACCTTGTAGAAAGGGATGGAGAAACATCAGGAATGCCATATTTGGAGGTCTTGCCAACTAAATGGGACCTGCTGTCTTGCTAGCAGGATACAGATTTAAGGACACGGTCAGCTCTGTCTCATACAGAGGTGCCCGCTTTAGAGTGTTCCTCTGCTCCATGTCTGCATGTTGTCTTTCCTAGTAACTTCCTCACCATTGACCTTTAACCATTCTCTGGAAAAAATGTGCACATATATGAATAGTGTCTTACGGCATAAAGGAAATAGTCATATATGTTAACAAGGCAGTAACTACCCAGTTGATTTATGTGTGTGTGTGTCTAGAAAAGTGTCCTCTTAGTGGGCAGGGGGGTAGTTGGTTAGAGGAAATTATCTTAGGGCATCAAGAATTTGACATCAGAACATCATCTGGTTCAATGCTCTGCTACTGAGCTACCTCCCCCCAGGAGTTCTTAGCCTTTTCCCAAAAACTAGTTTTGGGGATTTAATCTTGTCAATTTTTCAGCATAATCTCAATAGCAGAGAGAAAGGAAGAAAGGGGACTAGGTATGGTGGTGCAGGCACATGACATGTGTGCCTGTAATCATTTGGGACGCTGACAAGTGACAGTAAGTGTGAGACTGATTATATATATGCACGCGCGCACGCACACACACGCGCGCGCGCGCGCACACACACACACACACTGAGAACCTGTCTCAGAAAGCTCAAAAGCTGGGGCACAGAGGTGGCTCACTGGGCAAGCCTGATTACATGAATGCTATCCCAGAATCCACAAGGGTGGAAACAGATCAAACTTCACAAGGTTGTCCTCTGACCTCCACGCAGCAACACACCCAAGTGTGTGCTTCCCTTCCCTCTAACAATAATGTTTTAAAGCCAAGGGGGTGGTGGGGAAGGGAGGGAGAGTCTTCTTTTAAATCCCCTACTCAAAGCAGAGCAGGAGAAACGGTGACACTGGAGAGTTCACTGTTTGATGCACTAACCTTTATTTAATATTCCAACTACTCAGAGCTGAGGAATAAGATTTCCTTTCCACTTAAGAAAAATCTTTCTATGGATTATGAACCACTGTACACTTACATTTCTAGATAAGCATTACTGCACATAAAGCATGCATTCGGTACTTCTGTAACCTACGTCTGTCTCTAGGACACAGTAGCCCACAGAAGGACAGAGATTAGGACTAAGGCAGTCTACCTCTCAAGACTTTGTTCTGTTTTACACTCAAGTTTACAAGTTATAATTACAGATTTCTCTCAAGGGGATTTTACATTAATTCTTGTTCAAAACTATTGTTAGTCATTTTTTTGCTGGGTGTGGTGATGCACGCCTTTAATCCCAGCACTCAGGAGGCAGAGACAGGTGGATCACTGTGAGTTTGAGGCCAGCCTGGTCTACAAAGCGAGTCCAGGACAGTCAAGGCTACACAGAGAAACCCTGTCTCGAAAAACAAACAAAAAACCAAAAAACAAACAGACAAAAAGACTCAAAAAACAAAAACGTAAAACAAACAAAAAAGAAAGCTATTTTTCAAAAGTACACATTCTTATGTATAAAAGTTGTTTTAATACCTTGATAATGATTTCAATGTCATCTGCTTTCTTTGGAAACCTTGTAATTCTATTCTACTCATTTATAAACATTTTATAGGGGAAAGAAAGAAAGACTGCCAAAGCAAGATACTGTAACATTTCCTGATGAAGGTTTTCTTCTTGAAGGGTGGGATTTTTGACAGATGGCAGAGGCCAGGACCACTCCGCTGACCAACGTGCTGGAGTGGGTAGCCAGCGGGGCTTCACTGGTCATCTCAGGCTGAAAGTACTGTTGTTTACTTAGTTTTCTTAGGGAATAGAACTGGGGTGCAAAGTTTTGTCTTTGATGCCAGGAGATTATAAGCTCCTATCTTGAGAAAAACTTCAACCCAAAGAAGCAGGAGATGGTGGCTACTGCTGCTCTAGAGACTGAACTTCTTTAGATCTAAACCACAGCTGGGTCCTATTTGAGCTTTATGCATGTTAGCCAACTGCTGTACAACTGAGTTACACAACTGGCCCTTTCAATTTTAATTTCAAAACACTGATGAAGTTGCCCAGGCTGGTCTTAGACTTGACATCCTCTTGGCTCAGTCTCCTAAGTATCTGGAATTACAGACATGCCCCATCTCCAGCTCAAAACCACTCTTTATGTATTACTGCAGAGGATCAAACCTAACATAATTCAATCTTTAAGAATATAGATAGCAGCCGGGCACAGTGGTGCTCGCCTGTAATCCCAGCACTCGGGAGGCAGAGGCAGGCAGATCTCTGTGAATTTGAGGCCAGCCTGGTCTACAAATCAGGTCCAAGAAAGCCAGGGATACACAGAGAAACCCTGTCTCAACAACCCCTGCCCCCCAAAAAAGAATATAGCTTTTCCCAGTTCAATTTATATAAGAATGGCATTTTATAACACCACAGTGATCTTCACAACAGTGATCTGCATCACCACTGAACAGGACAGGAAGCCATTGTTCTTAGAGTAATAGTGTAAAGCTCTGCAGAAGGAAAAGGATGCAGGCATTTGTCAGGCTCTCCAGATGAATCATCAAGGCTTCCAAGCACCTTGCCATGTGTGTAGCACAGTACCGGCTGCATACATCAAAGGAATGTCATAAACATTAATGAGTTTATTTATATCATGCTTTAAGTTCCTTTGAAGAAATTACATACCATAATTCACCATAATTTAAGGATCAAGGGTGTTTTAAATTCTCCCTTTGAAACTTTCATCATCAAAAAAAAAAAAAAAAAAAAAAACTATTTATGGTCAATTTCACAACTCAAGAAACCAAGATGTTACATAAGGTCAGCCAGTTTACACAAGGTCAAATAAGTTGAGTGAAACCAAACCTGGAAGCCAAAAAACTTTTATATTCCCAGATCTGCACTTCTAAACCAAAACACCATTCCAGATCACATGGGGACAACTATCAAGATGATAAGACTTCTGAATCTATGTTTATAAATATATAGCTAGTAGGTAATAGTCAAGGAGTTTATATGCTGATTTTCAAAGTTAAAAATGATCTGCGTGGGGCTAGAGAGAGGCTCAGCCATTAAGAGCACTGGTTCATCCAGAGGACCAGGGTTCAATTCCCAGCCCCCAACATGGCAGCTTACAACTCCAGTTCCAGGGAATCTGACACTTTCATATAGATAGACATACATGCAGGCAAACACCAAGGCACATAAAATAAAAACATCATTTAAAAATAAAATAAAAAATAAATTGTATGCCAGGCCTTTAATCCTAGCACTTGAGAGACAGAGCAGGTAGGTGGATCTCTGTGAGTTTAAGGCCAGTCTGGGCTATCAAGCCAGCCAGCTAAATAGTGAGACCTTGTCTAAAAAGAAAATTAAATAAATAAATATCATGCTGCATCAATAATCACATTGGGATTCTAATGCAACTTAAGTTTTTGGAAACCTTTCCATTATGTATAGCAGTATACACTCAACTCCATGGACACGAATTTCAAAAGGTGTGAAGACATAAATGAGCGGCAAGCATTCATATCTGCCATTGTTGTGTTAACTTCTGCATCTAGTTTAAATCTACTTTTTCATACACACAGATCACAGAGATCTGGGGATTTTTCACTAAAAAGAAAATACCAGAAGCCATATGATTGTATTGATAAAGGACCCAAACAGGAAATGAAGATACAGGAAATTCATATCTGCTTCCAAGAAAATAAAGAATTAGAGGCCAGAAACAAAATCCCAGGTTGTCGTTCCTGTACAGGAATCGTACAGATCAGTCATGGAAATCACGTGTTTTCGAAGACAGCAGCACACAGTAGCCTTGTAGGGAGAGGATCGATTCGGTGAGCAGGTAGGTGATGCCATCTGGATCTCAACCAACATTCTATTCTTTCATTACAAATAAAAAAGTCATCTATATAATATACAAAGAATCCTCACAAATTACTAGGACCATCAATTTAATGGAGAAAAGGGAAAAAAACAGGAAAAGGCAACTCATGGGGAAGGAGGAGGCTAAATTCATTAAAAATCAAGACATAAATCAAATTTTTATTTTTAATTTTCCACCTAATAAAAAAATTAAACAACAACAACAACAACCTAAGCCAGTATTGGTTGAGTCAAGAGAAACTAATGCTCGTTACAAATTATTATCACTGACAGCCTATGACAAAATCTTCACCTTGAGTCCAAGATCATGAGCATCTATCAGAAGCCTCATTTCTAAGGCTGCTTCCAAACTTCCTGTAAGCTCAGTGATGCTCAAAAAAGCCAAAGCAAGCCAGGGAAAGCAACTGAAATATAATGAGTTATTTTCCTGGACAAACAGATCTACTTTAGAAAAAAGGCAGACTCTTTAGGAGAGCTACCACTGGTATCCAGATGGAAGAAAACAGGGCGATATACAAGGAAATGTAAGAATACAGGAAATGCTGGGGGTGCAGCACACACCTTTGATGCCAGCACATGTGAGAAGCAGAGGCAGGCAGACCTCTGAGATTGAGGTCACCTTGGAAATCAGAGCAAGTCCGAGGACAGCCAGAACTGCAAAAAGAAACCCTGGGGAAGGGGAGGGGAAAAAAAAAAATACAAGAAATACTAGACTAATCCCACAGATTTATAAGAGGTATTAGACATTAAAAGTAGGCTATCAGTTTATAATCAGTTTATAAGCATTTTTTGACATAATATTAGAGTTTGTGATCAGAGGTCAAGGTTGATTGTAACAACTATATATACTTTGTAATAAAGCTTAATGACATGGATAATATAAAAATATTATTAAAAACCCCCAATATTATCAATTCAAGTTCATATCAAATTTAATTATTTTACTGGCCCTCTTACTTCAGTTCAGACACTAGCAAACAACGAAGTGAGTTTTGGCACCGACAGGCCAAGCAGCACATTTTGTATGGGTGATAAATAAGATTCTATCGGATTATATGCCGAAGCCACGTTTGTCTCAGCTGTTCATTAAGCCTGTGCTGGTACCCAAGACAAAGAAGTGTGTGGTGCTTTTAATTTCAGCTACACTGATGTTCTAAGGCAGAGAATCTTTGTTCAGGGACCTGTCCTTCGAATTACAGGACATTTAGCAGGATCCAAAGCATTTATGCACTAGATACTAGCAGCATTTCTAAAGTTACTTATAGTTGTCAGTCACTGATCAAGAAAAATGGTTCTCAATCAAAATTACCTTCGGGATTTTTAAAGTGTTAAAAATAAGCATACCCAGTCAGACTCTGGCACAGTGTGTTAGCTACTGCTCTGCTGCTGCACCAGTGTCTGAGCAGAAGTAAGCTAAAGGGCAGGAATTTCTGTGGCTCACAGTCCAGAGGAAGGCAGTCTGTCATGGTGGAGGGAGCACAGCGGCAGGAGAGGCTCAGTCTGTAGTGCTGCTGGGAAATAGTGAATTTGTATTTCTATCAATCTTTATGATGTAGGGTTTGGGCATATATATTCTTTAAATGACAGAACTATTTTTTAGTATCTAGCTAACAACCATAATATATACTTCCTAAAAGCAATAAATGGAAATGTCCGGCAATTGTTAATCCACTAAGTTCTCCACAGTTTTATCAAATAAACAATGTACATTTTGAGTCACATAAATCAGATTCATACTCACTTGCTAGAAGCAAACAGGAAAGCGCAACTAAGTGCAGCTGCTGGATAGAGATGTCATAGCGATCCATGAACAGGTCCAGCAGATACACAGCAAGGTGCCGGGCAGAAGGGCAGAGTGTGAAGCGATTGCTCACGATGGCGATCAAATCAGCAAAATAGCGCCTGAGGCTTAGCTGAGGGGACTGGCCCTTATAGGAAGGCAGCTTCAGCTCCTGAATCAAGAGGAGGAATACTTCATCTATAGAAATACCACCACAACGTCAAGACTTAACATTGCTTTCCCAACATACTGTGTTGTAAGAGCATAGAGACACTCTCCAGGCAGGTGCGGTGGTGCACGCCTTTAATCCCAGCACTAGGAAAGCAGAGGGAGGCAGATCTCTGTGAGTTCGAGGCCAGCCTGGTCTACAAAGTGAGTCCAGGTCAGCCAAAGCTACCCAGAAAAACCCTGTCTCAAAAATAAATAAAGAAAGAAAGAAAGAAAGAAAGAAAGTAGGTTGTTGTATTGCTTTTGGGTTGTAGGAGTTCTTTGTGTAATTTGGGAAGGATTGGGGATGTAGCTAAGTAACAGGCTGTTCAGCCTGTGCAATGCCATAGGTTCCATTCCTAGCATTCTAGAACAAGAGAAAGCGAGAGTTTGAAACTATGGCTACTAAACTCTTACCAGATCCATGATTTTAAATGTTTTCCCCCATCCTGCCTTTTTCACTGATGGTATCCTTCAAGATACAGCTTATTTTTGAAGTCCAGTGTACTTCCCTTTTGTTTTGTTTCTGTGTTGCTTTTGGTATTCATGATTCTTCCTTTTATTGTGATTACTTGTCAGGTTTAGCCTCAGTGTTGCACTGACCTTACAAAATGAACTTGATATACATTTGGACAACCTCCCCCACCCCGTGTGTGTGTGTGTGTGTGTGTGTGTGTGTGTGTGTGTGTGTTTATTGTTGTTGTTGCATGTTGCTGAGAACTGAACCCCGGGCTTACCAATGATAGAAATAAACTATACTCCAGCCACAAAATCTCCTAATAATACAGAATTTAAAACAAAATGTTTAATATTGTCCTGATTAGAAAAATGGTAAGTATACATATAAAAGGATGGTGGCAAAGTAAAGATCCTAACTGATTGAAGGGAAGTAAGATTGAAAGACACTGAGGGATAAGTCTTGGTCCCTGCAACCCTGCAAGTATATTGTCTACACCCTTTCAGCCAAAGCTTTGACCTCCTCGGAGGAAGAGTGCATTTGTAGAGTGGTTGGCTTTGTGTTTTACTTTCTTAAAGCCATACACCTCCTTCCCCACTCAACTTTATATCTGCATTTCTTTCGAGCAGAGTGTGTGTATGTGGGGGTGGGGGGCATTGTTTTTTTTAGTTTTTTCCGAGACAGGGTTTCTCTGTGTAGCCTTGGCTGTTCTGGTCTCACTTTGTAGGACACAAACTAAACCCCCAGAACCTGCATAAAAGTCTGGGTACAGCTGCACATACCTCTAACTTCTGCATCAGAAAAGGCAGAGAGAGGCTTGCTGGCCAGCCATCCAAGAGCTGCAGTTCAGTGAGAGGTCCTTTCTTACGGCGATACAATGGAAGAATGATAGAGGGAGCCACCCAGAGCATTAAATACACACACACATACACACACACACACACACACACACACACACACACACACACACACGCACACGCACAAACACACATGCACACACACACAAATTCAATGTAACATAAAGACACACAGAGAAAAAACATAAAGAAACCAAAACAAGCACATAAACAGATGCTCAACACTATTAATCATTAAGAACATGCAAACCCAAACCACATGCCACCACTTTATATCCATTTAGATAGTTATTATCTCACACACACACACACACACACACACACACAGACACACAAGACCCCAAACAAAGGGGAAATAACAAGCACTGACAAGGCTACGGAGAAGCTGCAGCCCTTATCCATTACTAACAATGGTAATATAGAATGATGTGTAACTGCTGCAGACAACAGTGCAGCAGTTTTCAAAATTTAAATATGGAATCACCCCATGACTCCATTTCCACCTTTAGTTATATATCTCAAATATTTGAAAGTAGGGAGAGAGATGGATATACACCCATGTCCTTAACACCATTACCCACAATGGGCAAAAAGTGGAAACTAACAACCCAAATGCTGATGGCAGGTGGATGGATATACCACACTATTCAAGTTTACAAGGCGAGTTCTGACACATGCTGCATAGGTGAACCTTGAAGAGAATAGGGTAAGTCACACAAATGGACAATTATTATATTAATATGATTCCATTTACATGAAATATTTGGTCAAAGTCACAGAGGCACAAAGTAGAAAAGTGGTTACTGGGGCAGTTGACAGGGAATTGGGAAGTTATACAATGAGCACTGAGTTTTCCTTTAGAAAGATGAAAACGTGCAATTTACAGCCCCAGAGATAAACAGAGGGAATTGTGTCAAGTGAATTAAAATGCAGGTCATTACAATTCACTGTTGATACCAAAGAATATTGAGACCACCGAAGAAGCCCCAGGTTGGCCAAGGGGGTAGGGAGTTCTAGAAAAAGAGGCCTGGATATTACTTTAAAAGACAAACTGGGAATCATACCTGGAAAATATTGGTGGGCTTTACTTTTAACTATGTTCATCTATGGAAACCCAGAGCCATCAATTCCAGATTTCACTTTTACTTATTACTGTGTGAGCGCGTGGTCTGTGGGTAGGCATGCATGCCAAGGTACATGTGGAGATGGGAGAATACCTTTGTAGAGCTGGTTCTCTCCTGCCGTCTGAAGAAACTTGAATTATAAGTACCCTTACCTGCTGAGCTATCTCACCACCTCAACAGAAGATTTAAGAGAATATGTATAGCACAGCTCATCGTCTTCTTCAGTGGGAAGGCACAGTGCTTAACAGATGACTGTCAGTGCCCGTTAACTTGCTGAGGTGCTACAGCCTCACAGGCATGGAAAGAAACCACACTTCCCTCAGCCACCCTTGTTCCAATTTGTTTCTCAGGAATCCAGAGGACCAAAGCACAGCGAAGTCAAATGCTCAGTCTTGAGGCTCCTCACCTCTCTAGCCAGGATGGAACTAAAGGCCTGTAGGAATCTCGCACATGTGGCTACAACTCCTTGGGACCAGTGCTGTCTTACTGCTTCTCACAAAACTGTAATTGCTTCCACTCGTCTTCACAGCTCCTCAAGTACTTTCCAAAGAGTTACAGCACTGAATACAGAGCAGGATGATAAGAGGAGGAGACAAGCAGCTAAAGGAGACAGATGACTGCTAAGTCGGGAAACTATATTTAAAAAATTGTACAGCTGGTGTTCACTGTATTTCAGTTTTCCCCAGTAGAAACAATGCTGGTCATATCAACTATTTCTTTAAATGTTGGTGGGTCTAAATATGGACCATTTTCACCAACAAATGAATGGCAACTGCCACGGGAAAGAGCTGCCTTTGACTCATAAAGCAGATGATGGAGTCTGTGCAGGCAAGGACCATGCCTGTGGCATTCAGTTATTGCTCTAACGCCTTGCGTAGACTAAGTACTGAACACAGTGCATAAACAAAGGACCAACGCACCGATTAACAGCCAATTTTAGCATTTTTATTGAGAAAAGTTGACTTAACTTCCTTGACTCCAGTGCATTCCAGTGATCTCTCCAGCTGTAAAGTTTAAGTCCTACTAATTAATGCAAATCCTTTATAAAAGGTTACCACAGCCTGAAATCAGGACTAATTTGGTCTAAACTGAACATCAAGACAACTCCAAATTGTTTGCAACAGGCTTGACACAGGCTTCAGAAGTAATCCCTCACTCCACTTGTCTGAAGGCTGCCTTCTTGTCTGGCTCCCTCAGAGACTACACAGAAGCACACAACAAACCCTAACTTAAAAAAAAAAAAAAGTCACGCCTTTAATCCGAGCACTTGGGAGGCAGAGGCATGGGGATGGCTGTGAGTTTGAGGCCAGCCTGGTTTACAAAGTGAGTCCAGGACAGCCAAGGCTACACAGAGACACACTGTCTCGAAAAACCAAAAACCAAAACCAAAACCCAAAGTCTATAATCACCTGCAAAATCAATTCAAACTATCACTTAGTATTAAAACTACCTACATATAAAACATTAGTACTAAAAATCATGAAACCCAAATTTTCCCATCCACACATACAGGAAGTATCATTTATATCAAGTAACTAGTTTTGCTACATATTAGAGAGATAGAAAAGCCAAATCTCTCTCCCCGGAATTGAAAGCGTATTGGGACAACTTTCTTCCACCATTCCAAAGAATCACCGCACAGCTGGGACATTCATGTAGGGCAGTCTCACAGGGGTTCAGGTGTATTCAGGGTAGGAGACCAAATGCTGGGATTAGTAAAGAGCACTTAGAAATTTCAAATTTCTCTGGGGGTGGGGGTGGGCGGGAAGGTGCCAGGATTCCGCGTCCCAATCTGCTTAATTTGGTCTGATAGACAAGATACAAATCTACCACCATCCTGGGCCCTTAAAACTCAAGCTACACGAGCTCATTAAAGAGTCAGCTGTTTCGATTCTTTCGTGGTTTTTCTACACTTAATGCAGCTCTTTCGATCCGAGGTGAAACTGAGTTAAATTAGAGATCTTTCTGGATCTTTCCTCTGGCTGTCAGAGAAGCAGAGCTGTTCCATAAATCTGACACTCAGCATAAAATCGTTACTTAAGCAACAATACACAGACTTGGGTCCAAAAAGAGAGTGTTCTTTTTTCTGTGTTTACTGAGTGCACCATGTCCACTTTCTACACCCGTTATCACCAAGGAGTAGCTCCTTTCTTCCACCTTAAGACTTTGTGAACAGCCGTTGAAGAACCAAGTAACAGTAGGTTAACACATAGCCCTTAGTAGACGCTGGGCACTGATCTAAGTCCAGTCAAGTCCATACTTATCAGATTTCATAACCACTCTATAAGAAACGTTCCATCGTTGTTATTTCTCCTTTTACAGATGAGGAAACTGAGAAACAGAAAATTAACTAGCCCGAAGTCTCACAGCAAGTTAGGGGAAAGGCAGGGAACGTAGTTACGTACAAAAGTGGGGCTTACAAGAGCTGCACGCAGCATCACGTATGAAGCAAGAGCGGCTGTTCTCTCGATACAAATTCAGCACACACACACACACACACACACACACACACACACACACACACACACACACCCCACACGCGATCACATCCACGGCCCATCTGACAATATCGGAACCTGGCTTTTCTCCTTCTCCCACCTACCACGGCCCACTCATTTCCACATTTACAGGTTCATCCGATGCAGGCCAGGGAAGGAAGAAGTTAATTAACTTTGACAAATAAGCAAACTCGCCTTCTCTAACCTGTAAAGTAGAGAGAGTAAAGAACCTGACTGGCCTTTCCAGAGGCACAAGAGCCAGGATGGGAAGGTCGGGCTTCGGGGTTACCTTGTACCGGAGCGCCTGGTGAATATCCGCAGCCAGCTGTCCTCGCCACCACTGCCCCTCCAGCTCCATGGGAGCCGGCGGCGCGCTCCGCCAGACGCCGCAACTTCAGTCTGGAAGACACGCCCCAGACGCGGTCACCACGCCAGCAACTTTCCCCCATCCCCAAGACCCTCCGCGCCCCCTTTTCCAGGGATGTGACCTCGGGTCACCCCGCGCGAGGCTGCTCATCTTCACCTGACCCGACCCCAAGCCCCCCACCCTCCAATGCCCGATCTGCACAGTGCAGAGGAGCGGGCTTAGTCTGCAATCGCTCGCTGGATGAGCTGCGGGACGGTGTAAGCAGGGGAAGCCCCGGGCGGGCTGGCCCGACTCCCGCTCCCCGAGTCCGGGTTCGAACCGTGCGGCTCGCGCACAGGCGCGGGAGCCCTGACATGGTCCGGACGCCGCCGGGTCCGCGCGGACAGCCGAGCACGCTCCACCCCCGGGGGAAGGGGAGGGGGGTGTCCGAGGGACAGTGCGCCCGTCGCGGCCCCAGAGCGGCAAACAAAAGGCCGGCCGGCCGTGCTCCGTGCCTTGCCTCGCCTCCCCCTCGCGACGCTGCCCTCCCGGCCAGGCCGGCCCGGCCCACGCGGGTTCTTACCCGGAACCGCGGCCCTCAGAGGCCCAGCCCGGCCGGCGTGCGCTGGGCTCCCGCAGCGCTCATGCCGCGGACGGTCAGCCGCCCAGCGCCGCCGCCTCAGCTACGGCCCAGCACCGGGGCGCTCGCGCCGCCCATTGTTAAAGGACCGGCTCGCGGCTCGGCGTACAAAGCCAGCGCTGGGGCACGGGCCGCCCCGCGCTGCCAATCTCGTCTCGCGATACAGCGGGGTCGCGCCGCGCCGTCCAATCGGAGGCCCGGCCGAGCCAGGTGCGACTACGACTCTGCGGCCCGTGCGGGCTGCCGGGGAGTCGGTCGGCGCCCACGGGTCACTTACCTGCGGAGAGCCTTCGATGGGCCCTGGATGCAAGCAAGGCTAGTTGCGACGCCTCGGTCCTGAGATTAAAACCCGGCAGCGAGGATCTGGCCCGCTGTCTCCCACTTCCGAGGGGCTGCTCGCCAGGATCCCCCAGCCTCCCAAATGGGCTTTAGCTGTCACCAGTCCCCAAAGCGCTTTGCTTGTCAAATTCTGCTCAAGTCTCACCTCTGAACCCAATATTCTTTTAGCAGTCTAATTCAGCTCTTCTTGTTGCTTTTGCTTCAGCGATTCTCAAGAGCCGTGAATGGAATTAACATCTTTAGTAACCTGGCTTGTCAAATCCATAATGAATGTAATTGACCATCTGCGGTGGTCAATGAAGAAACCCCAAACCGTGGAAACACTCCTGTGTCAATTAAGTTGATGCCGGAGCTGGAATGTGAGTAACAGAAACTACCGATTGTATCTGAAAGTGTTTGGTGGACCACCACAATAGAGGGGATCGTGGTCCCTCAATTTTCCACAGAGCATTGAGTGACTTCTTTCACTATTTAAACATAAATCATGAGTCCTCACCCCCTACTTTGAATATTTTGCTTAGAAAGAGGAAGAATGGTAAAGGGTTAGTGCAAAATAGTGAGCGCACATTGCAGGAACAGGGCTTATCCCTCTGTGTTTGCATACATCCCGCAGGAACTACCGCTGTCCTGTATGCTAATGCGCGCCGGGAAAGCAGGCATTCAGGAACTGAGGGCAAGAAAAGGGAAACATACAAGTGAAAGTCGGCAGGACCCAGCCTAGCCCAGTGCAGTGCAGTTCAGGAAGAGGCTACAAGCAGAGGAGGGGCACAGACCAGGCGAAAATTTCCATGACATTTATGGTATTTAAATAGTACCCGTACCCATGTCCTCAGTTTCCAATTCATGACTACTAAGCAGCTTTACGGCAGTAATTTGGCTTCCAAATGATTTGGAGTCCAGGCCTTTCTTAAAGACCTTTTCAGAAAAGTGGGTCACAGACTGTAATCGTATGTGTGATCCTGTAATAAGCAGGTTGTCCCACAGTCTCTACTTTGAAGACGTTTGTTTGCCAAGAGATACTTGTGTAGAAATCATGTATTATTTTCTAGACTTAGATGGGTCATTATAAGATGTCAGTGTTCATTCCTGTTAATGATATGTGTGTGTGTCTGGGGGCCTTAGAGTATACATTCCAAAAAGGCAAATTTCAATCTTATTATTTTTGTATTCCTTTGGGGAGAGCAGGGCACGTGGCAGTTACTTCAACTCTGCGTTCTACTGGGAAGAGCGAGTCATGATAAATGAAAGATAAATGCATACCACATGGTAACAAGTGCTGTGAGGCAAACAAGGTAAAAGGCTAGAAAGGTGGCCATTGTTTCATGACATGGGAAGCCATGCAGAGTCCTGAGGGGAAGTAAGTGACCTGGTATCCATCTGGTGGATGGGTGTGCCAGACAGAGGGGACAGTGAACAGGAAAGGACTCACAGGGGAGAACACAACTGGAAGGAAAATGGAGGACCATTTGTGTCTTGGGTAAAGATACTCCAAGGTTTAAAAGAAAAAAGGCAAGGCACAAAGGCAAGGCACCTGCACAACTGAGAATGGTTGCAGCAATGATGCAGGTGGTTTGGCGAGAGAGGAGGGTAGGGCCAGGTTCTCTGGAAGGCTTCTGTAACTCTGGGGACTTTAGGCAGTAGGAAGCCGCTGTGCTCTGGCAGCAAAGGCACTAACATCAGAACACGCAGAGGAGAGTATCCGTGAAGCTTTCCATACTCGGCGCCTGTGTCTATCCAGCACTGTATGCTGAGATCTAGAGGATAGAGACAGCAGTACAGGGCTGGCCCAGTATCCCCAAGACTTTGGGTTCAAACGCTAGTACCACAAAACCAAAACATTTTTTGTAAACCAAACAGAAGGAATGTATTTAAAAGTTTTTTTTTTTTTTAAGGCCATTGCTTTTCATTAAGAAGAAAACATGTTTAAGCAAATGCATGCAGAAGACAAACTTTCAACCATGTCAGAGCTGTGTATTTCTTTGCCGACTGCACTTCTTCAAAGCGGCACCACTACTGCTGTGTTTTTGCTGTACCTTCCCAGAAATATACAGGTCGTTATAACAACACGTGAACGTAGCCCACTTGCCTCATTTTGTGGGTAGAATGGCAGCTTATTCTGTGGAATCCTGTGCGCCTCGTTTTGTCGTACAGTCTAGCCTAGTGAACATTCCGTAATGGAACGTTCAGGATTCTTCTTGGGCTCCATCAAATTCTTTTGGATACAGAGCACTAGAAGCCCTGGGCTCCGTCCTTGATTTGTTTCCTCGGTACAAATTTACACCTGTGAACTATTTAAGTCACTGCAACTGCATTAGCACCCAAGTACCTCCGCCTACAGTGCCATCATCTCCCGCTTAGATTTGGATAAGCCCATAGCTGGTCTTCCTGCCATGACACCTTCCATCCTTCCCTCCAATATTTGACACTCATTAGTTGGAGAAAGTGAGGAAAGGTAGACCACACGTTAATGACCTTGATATTGGAAGATCCTAGATCATATTCCCAAGCACCATGATGCAGAATGTTAAGGATCGTCTTTATGCTATTCTCAAAAAATAGGGGACAAAATATGCAGATACTTATAATATGTAATTTGCCAGGGAGTGCTCCAAAATTAAAATTGTAAAAAGCCAGGCATGGTGGCGCACGCCTTTCATCCCAGCACTCCAGAGGCAGAGGTGGGCAGATTGCTGTGAGTTCAAGGCCCGTCTGGTCTACAAAGCGAGTCCAGGATGGCCAAGATAACACAGAGACACCCTGTCTTAAAAAAAAAAAAAAAAACCTTGTACACACATATTTACTTCTGTTTCAAATGGACATAGATTGTTGTATCTACCTGACTGGGCCACAGGGCACCACTCATCAAACATCCTGGATGTGCATGTGATGGCCTGGAGAATGTGTGTCGTGGTAAAGCAGGTTGCCCCGGTGGATGTGGGTAGGTCCTCATCTAGTCAGCTGGAGGAGGTCTGAGTAGAATTAAAAGACCATCCTCAACCGAGTGGGAGGGATGTCCTCCTACTTAATCTCTTTAAGCTGGGGCATAGGTCTTCCCCGGCCTTTAACTCAATCTGAAACAGACTTTTCTTACATCAGGAGCCTCCTGGCTTTCAGACTATGACGTGACCTTAGGGGTCCCTCTGCAGAATTTTCACCTGGCCTTGTACCAGAACTAGCCTCAAAGGTGCCCACGTCTCAGTCCTGACAAAATTCTGCAAGGGTGGGCTCTTGCTCAACAGGGGCTCACAGCTGCCTGGGAGCTTGTTGAAAATAATGCTGTTCTAAAAAAAAAAACAAAAAACAAAAAACAAACACACAAACAACAAACAAACAACAACAACAAAAAAGAAAATAATGCTGTTCTCCTCTCGGGATTGTGATTCAGGAAGTCTTGGGCGGATCTAGTGATCTTCATTCTTAGTAAGGCTCTCCAGATGGCTCTGATGGAGGTGGTGTGGCTCGCACAATTTGAGCAGCATGCCCTTAGGGAGCAGGCCAGAACTGCTGCTTTTCCAGAATGAGACCTAATGCAGACTGTGGTACACAAAGCAGCCAGACGACCTGAAGGATCTCCCAGAAGACGCGTGTTGCTAAGGAGCTCATCTAGACTCATCATCAAAGGCTAGGGAAGGGTTGCTGATGCGGTATCCATAGTTCCCACCTCTACACAGGAATCTAAGTCATGCCCAGCATTGATGAACTTGAAAATTAGCATCAAGGTGTCAGGAAAGCTTGAGTCTAGGACACCGTAGTATTCTTTGCCCTTTCCATTTTCTGTTTCACTGATGTCGGGCTAAGGAAGCCAAATAGACCCACACAGATAAAATGTTGTTTGGGTATGGATGAATGTACACAGCAAGAGCAAATTCCGTCTGGGGAAATTCAGAAGAGTGAATCCCAGTCTGGTACACAGCATCAATGACGGCCTGGACATCTGTGTACGGCATCTGGATGGGAAATCCTGTGACCTGCATCAAGTCAGAACAACACAAAGACACATTACTGTCTTAGAAGTCTGGAATTACCATAAGCAGAAAGACCACAGAGGCCTCAGGTGATGTGGCAGTCATAACAGTAGCTGGCCTTTGTGAGTGACTGTGACACTCTAGATAGAGTGTTAAATAAGCCACAGACAACCTGGGGTAAGGTCTGACATCACCCCAGCTCTAAAGACTGGGTGGAGCAAAACCAGGCCTGTCTGATGCCAGGATCTGTACAGTTGACACAGCACAAGCATGGACCCTCTAGACAGCACACCGCTAATAAGGAAATGCAAGAAGGATGTAAGTGGAATTTTTGAGGGGCTTACTCAACAGCAATTATGTTTATATGAAGTCACTACTGTGAGGCCATATTGAAGGAGTGGGGAGCATGGATCTAAGACTGTTACATATAGCACGCAGATGGCAACCATGAGCCGTTTATTAGCCCCCCACTGCTTTCCTCAGGCAGTCTTCTCAGCCTTAAACTGCTCACATGCTTTCCCCATGGGCTTGAGTAATGCACTTCCCTTCATTGGCTCACCTAACGAGCTCTCCTTGTTAGTATTTCTGATCTGCCACTCTAGCCCACCACCTCTGTGAATGCACTTGATTAAACAGACTTTTTTTTTTTTTTTTAACCCCTGTTATCCAGTGAGGCAAGAGGTGTAGACAGGCTAGGTGACATGATCTAGGTTGAAACCAATGGATGGTCAAATAGGATCTGACTACAGGTTGCAGGGCTCAATCTTGACTTAATTATTGCCTACTATGTATTATAAGTCAGATATTTTTACATCGAAACTTCAAGCTTTATACCTAACTATATTTTACTTATCTCTTTAACTCCAAATCCTATTAAAAACAAAGTTAGTGACGACTTCCTCCCTATTTCTGAATGAATAGTACCTGCAGACTCCTCCCTGACAGCAGAAGGACTCAGCTCCTAAAACAGAACTCTTCTTCGCCCTTTGGCTCAGCGCATTCCCCTGGGAAGTGTCCAGCCTCCTGGATGGTAGAGTGGGAGATTCTCACTCTTCAGATTTCCAAGTCATCTGTCTTTGGTGACCAACAACCAGGTGTTTCAGAGATAGTTTTAGATTGCTATGGCTTGCCAGTTAACAACAGGTTAAAACCAAATGCCCTTTGCACATTAAATCATATACAAACCCAGTAAAACTGTAGCAGCCTTTCCAATTCACTGTCTTCAAATGAAACAAAATTTCCCATGTAAAACTCTAGTTTAGGAAGGATTTGTCGCAAAATAGCAGTGCACTGTCGATTCCAGCGCGTTGGCTGTTTAGGTCGCCATTCCATCATTTTACATTTTAGCGCCCTTTCTATCCTATGGTAAGAATGCAAAGATAATTTGTGACAAGTTGCTACTGGTGTATTAAATGTTAAAAGAACGTTGACACTTCACAGATGAAAAAGAAACCTTAAGATTTGGGCTGAAACCAGTCATTTACAGTGAGGAGTTCCAACTATGATTCACATTGACCAGTCAGGTAGGGAGAAGCAGGCTCTTGTTGGCTCTGGAAGGCCAGAAGCTTCCATGCATAGCCAGAAAGAAGTCTACAAAGAGTGTCTCTCCCAGATACCAAAGTATAAGCAGCTGCTGTTTGACAGCATCTGTCATGTGATTACCGCTGAGATTTTTTTACTTGGCAAGACCCCTCTGACAAAGGGCATCGTGTTTCCAGGAAATTACCTTTACAAACACTCAGCTATCTAGTCAGGTATTATGAGTGGAATCATTTGTTCAGTCAGTTCAGGATGTGGACTTGGGAGGAAAAGAGGCGGGCAAGGAACTCCGTTTGGTGGTTACCCTCACCCACCCACTCACACTAGAATGTCATTTCACAGGGGCAAAGCTTTGGACCAGCCTTGTTCTAGTGCCTGGTGGAACCATGGTGGAAAACTGGGGGAAGGATGTGAGTTGGTTCAGGGGGTCCTGGGAGTGAGATGACCTTGTGGAGTTGAGTCTACAGGTTTTATTACAGAGAAGCTGCCGAGAGTCTCTTCCTGACTGGATTTACATTGCAACTCCTGACTTTGTAGTGTGTTGGCTGAAATGTGCAGTGGGTCTCAATGGGGTTTGGCATTGGAGTGATTCACCTTTGCATAATGACCCAAGTGGGGCCTGGGCCCCTAGAGCCTGGAGTTTAGATAGTTCTGGAAGCAGTTTGAATGCAAACCAATTGAGAAACCTTTCTCTACTGTGTGTGTTCCTTGTTTTCTTAAGAGCTAGAACATGAGGGCTGGAGAGATGACTCAATAGTTAAGAGCACACTGGCTGCTCTTCAGAGAACCCACGTCTGATTCCTAGCTCCTATACAGTGGCTCACAACCACCTGTAACTCCAGTTCCAGGGGATCCAAAGTCCTCTTCTGGCCTCTGTGGGCACCAGACACACATGTGGTACCCAGACTTACATACAGGTAAACACTCACACACATAAACATATTAATAATAGTTTTTTGTTTTTTTTTTTTTAATCTAAGAAAGGGGTAGTAATGGTTGGGGATGGAGTAGGCTTGAATGCTAACAAGAAAAGACAGTGACAAAATGATTTTGGTCACAGCATTTTGCGTGGCTGACAGTGGGTCACAAGCCAGGCTGCTGTGTGAGTGTGAGCCCCTGCAGGAAGTCAGACCCAGAGGGTGCTGTCACATGTGGAAAAGGAGTGACGCGTACTATAGTCTATAGCCCGTTTGGAGCTTGACTGAAGCGCTCCATAAGGCAGTGACTCTATGTGTTTGGGGAAGTAGGGGACATCCAGAAGTGACAGTGTTGCTGAGTGTGTATACTATGCAACTGATGTATTTCCCCCACAACTGTAGTCTTAGCCATTAACCTTCATATTCTTCTAGAAGGTGTTGGCTCTTGCATAATTATTACCATAGGCTTATCAACTATTTACACTAAGGATACTTCAGCCATGGCCAATGATGTCCAGAGTTAAGTTAGACCATGCTTTCAGGGGCTACCTCTGTTGGTAGAGGGACCATTTATCCATGTCAACACCTAGATATGGCAGTTCAATAGCTCTAGCCATGGTAATCTCCCTTTCTTGCTTCTGTTGTCGAGTCTAACGAGTAATTTGAGAGGCTGGGCTAGATGACTAGAAGGTGGCTGGAGAAGGGAAGGGTGGGAGGACACAGTACCTGCTCTTTAGATCTTCTACCATGCCTTTATTGGTATCAGAATAAACTATTTCCTCAGGCTGAAATAGAGACAGCTGAAAGTTAGCAACAATTCTAGAGACCACCTTTATATTCCAGTCACCCCTGAAGTCCTAGGCTGGGAAAGCTGAACCCAAACTAGTCTCTCGTGGAAAAAGTCAAACAAAGATCACCATTTCCTTTGGTCTCTACAGGGTTATAAAAGAGATTTGTTTTAAAGATTTATTTATTTATTAGGTATACGATGTTCTGCTTGCATGTGTGCCTGCCCCCCAGAAGAGGGCACAAGTCTCATTATAGATGGTTACGAGCTACGATGTGGTTTCTGGGAATTGAACTCAGGACCCCTGGAAGAACAGTCAGTGCTTTTAACCTCTGAGCCATTGTTCCAGTCCATAAAAGAGGTTTCCCCCCATGGATAAAGCACATTTGTTATTCTCATTTCTTTTTTAGACAAGCATCTGGCATATTTACTGATACCACCAAATGATCTCACACTGTGATCTCCTATACTCATGGTGACTTTGACAAAATCACATAACATAACATAACATAACATAACATAACATAACATAACAACACAACTCTGTTCTAACTCGCAGTTACTTTGATCATTAGAACAGGAACAATGGTTGTGCCTGCTGCTCTCAAGTCTTAGAACAACTTAAAATAAAGCAATACATGTAAAGCCTGGCATTTAATGGGATGCTCAGAAGTATCAGATAATGCTATTACTCTTCCAGCATGGTCTAGAACCATCCTTCTCTGGGTCTGTTTCTTGTAGCTAATGGGAATCAATTCCTTGTGCCTATATGTGCCTGCAAATGCATATATACTTAAATACACAGAGAATCCATTTCATACTCCCATCTCCAAACCTGTGCTCCACTCCTCACCTCTAGCCAACTGTAGGGAGCAATGTTCTTCATGTTTGCTCATTTCCTGTCCTGGCTTGGCTTTACCTTTCAAGCTCCTGCCTAAGCCAGCTTTACCTTCTTTGTGAGAGTCACAGGACCAGTTTTTGTTTTTGTTGTTGTTGTTGATTTGGTTTTGGTTTTCGAGACAGGGTTTCTCTGTGTAGCCCTGGTTGTCCTGGACTCACTTTGTAGACCAGGCTGGCCTCCAACTCACAGCGATCCGCCTGCTTCTACCTCCCAAGTGCTGGGATTAAAGGCATGCGGCACCATGCCCAGCTCTTTGTTTTTGTTTTAAAGTTTTATTTATTTTTATTTTATGTGCACTGGTATTTTGCCTGCATGTATGACTGTGAAGGTGCCAGATCCTCTGCAATTGGAGTTACAGACAGTGGTGAGCTGGCATGTGGGTGCTGGGAGTTGAACCCAGGTCCTCTGGAAGAGCAGCCAGTACTCTTAACCACTGAGCCATCTCGCCAGCCTCCATAAGATCAGTTTTAAGGGGCTGGTTTCCGACAGTAGCTACTGGGACAGGTGATCCCAGAGAAGAAAGAAAGTGTAAAAAGGGAACCACACTTGATAGGTCACTAGGTTCTCAAACTGTGGCCCCAGAACCAACCCCAGACATGGGAACTTGTTAAAAATGAAAATTTTCAGCTCTGCTTTCATGGCCACTGAATCAGAAACTTGCCTTAACAAGTCTCCTGATGATTCTGACACTTGCTGTGGTTGGACAGCTGCTATAGTAAGCAGCCTCAGGCCCACTGAACGTGGCAGAACAAGAAATAAAAGTCTGAATGAACTCCAGAGACACCTTGAAGGGGCAGCATTGACTCCAGACAGAGTAGGGAGACGGATGCCCTGACCCAGCAGCCATTGCGTACCCACAAGGCAGCTCCTGGGGCATTAGTGAATCCCTTCAGGCCTGAGAATGAGTTTGGCTGAAGGTACCTCTCTTTGCAAGGACTTGTGTTCCTCAAAACTTCAAAAAGTTTCCCGTTAACCCTGGCTCTGGGTGTGGCCATCGTGCACAAGGACGTGTGTTCTTGATCATGTAAAGTAGTGGTCATTCAGATAGTGGCTTATTCTGCCATGGATGTGGTAAGGCAGGAGACTGACTGGAGAGGTCCAGCTCAATGGCAGTTCTTGCCTTGCATGCACAGAGCTCCGGGTTCAGTTCCAAGCACCATAAAAAGCCAACAGAGATGCAAGTCCAACAGTCACAGAAGCTTTTGAGAAAGTGTGTTTGATTATGGCCTCCCATAGTGATGTTGGCTCCTGACTTTCCTGAAGATTAAGGCTCAAGTCCCTACCAGGATTTTGTTCATCTTTCTCTGCTCATGCAACAACTAAGCCAGTCTGAAAGCTCCTGGAAAGACACTCCCTGGCCACTGCAGACTTGGGCAAGCTACCCCCTGGAGGCCACTCTCCACCCCCACCCCCACTCCCACCCCCAATCCCTTGCCTCCCTGAATGAGGCAAGTTTAGCTTATCACCCACTTTTCTGAAGTTCCCCCTCCTCCCCATCCTCTCTCTCGTTCTGCTGTGAGCTCCCAAGAAACCCAGTCATGACTTCTTCAGCAGCACTCATCACTCCCCATGACTACTGTTGGGAATAGGATATGCCTTTTACCTTGTGGCAGCTACATCTAATGCAACACCAACTGGAAAGCACTAAACCCCACCCGACTGGACAAGAAAAAAAAAAAAAAAAAACAAAAAAAAACTAAACAGGCCACAGCAAACAGAAACAAGACCTCTAAGCAGATTATTCTTTCTCTAGGAGGCAGCAGAGCTGCAGCCACCGCTAGAGGAGCGCGGAGGAAAGGCATGATGGGAGAGGTGGTGCGTGTGGTTTGCACAAGGAAGATAAGCACATTTCCCCTTTTTAAAAATGGCACTTCAAACAGGAAATATAAAAATATGCACATATGCTTAATCTGCGGGGAATGTTTAGAAGAATGCATAAACAAACGGTGGATGGCAGTTATTTCTCGGGAGATGGGGAAAAGGACAGAAGACTTTGAAGCTGGGGAAAACTCTATATTGTTTGGCATGCTTGACGTTGGCCCCTGTAACTCTGCATTCCTTTTGATACTGCCTTGAAGCCGCAGACAATCATAGGGAATGATGTAATGAACACCCACCCAACATTGCAGCCACTCAGCTACACGTAATCATTAGTTTTATTTATTATCTTTTTATTTTCAGTACTGGAATTTATTGAACCCAGCGCCTTATGATTTGCATGATAGGCAAATGCTCTACCACTGAGCTATATCCCTGGTCCTTACTTTAGATTAAAAAACAAAAACAAAACCAAAAAAAATGACAAGCCAGTTCTCTATGTGTAAGTAGTTCTCAGCTGTTGTTCCAGTGTCTGCTTGCACGCCACCAGGCCTCCTGCCATGATGGTAATGGACCAAACCACTGTGTCTGTGAGCATGCCCCAGTTAGGTGCTTTCTCTTATAAGAGTGGCCTTGGCTATGGTATCTCTTCAAAGCAATAGAATAGTGATTAAGACAGAGATTGGTACCAGGATAGTGGGATGTTGCTGGGACAGACCTAACCATGTTGTGTCAGAGATAGCAAAGACTTTCTCAGGCCATTTGTGTGAAGAATCTACGGTGTCTGGTGAGCTGAGGCTGAAGAATCAGCTGTGATTAAGAAGAGGGCAGCATCATTGAGGTAAAACTTTTCGGGAAGTGTTTCCTCAGAGTCAGCACACATGTACACTCTACTCTCTCTATATCCTGCTATGTATACTTCTTTTGGTTACTGTTCTCCCTCTCCCAGTCTACAGGCACCTTCTAACCTGAGTTTGGTATTTAGCCTTTATAAATCCATTGTATATAAAGTTATGCATACGCGTACATCAATACGTTGGTACACAATGGAGTTTTCAGACTTCACTGAAGTGGTTTTGTACTTAGTGCATTACATCATATCTGCTTTATTTTTTTTCACACTACAGTTTTTATATCCACTCTTGTTGACATGCATAGCTCCAGGCCAGTGCTTCTCAGCCTTGGCTGGAAACTGCAAATCAGGGAACTTGAAAAACTACTGCTATGCAGCTACTTGTACGCCCTAAGGTCATACACGCACAGATTGAGGACCACTGTAGCCTGGTTCAAATGTTTTCCACTGCTGCGGAAGAATTCATTGTATGTATTTCACAACTCACAGACGAATTTCCTAATTGTGAATTGTTTCTAGTTCCTTGTTATTTCAAGTAATTCTCTGGTGACCACTGTATTTTTCTAACCCCGTGCACGCTCTCTAGGGAACAGCTAGACGGCTGAATTGTTGGGTCACATGTTGTGCAAGTTCAACTTTATCGTTTTATCAGGCAGTCTATACCTCCTCCATTTTCTGCTTTTTGTCAACATGTCTACAATCCTCCATCTTTTATTTAAGTTATATTCCCTGAGGCTGAACATTTGAATTTCTGCTCCTATGAATTGGCTTTTTTTTTTTCTATTATTCTATTCTCTCTTTTTCCCTCTTTCCTCCTCACCACCCCTCCCGTTTCTCTTGTCTCACAGCTCCTAGTTTCTGGACTCCATAGTTGCCCTCAGTCTGCTACCCTGTGACCCTCAATCCAGAAAGTGCTATTGATCACAGCTCAGATCTGCTCAGCCATGACATTTAAATTCTGGTCAGTTCTGGCGTCATGCCTCCTGAACACCAGGGCTTTTCCCTCCCATCTTATTTCAAAACCAAAGAGAAGGAGAGCGTCATCACAGCCAAGGCTTCAAAAGCGCTGCCTGCACCAGCTCCGTCACTCGCTGAAGTGGTTTTAGACCTTGCTGCCATCCTTGCTTCAGCCCCACCCACGGGTACTGTTTCTGTCCAGTTTTCATTCTGCAAGGTGATGACTATGGTTTGGAGTCCATGAAGCACTTTGGTTTATCAGTTTTCATACTTGATCATCATTAGACATAAAAACTGTGCCGTCAGAACATCATATTTGGTGTTTCTGATGGGAAAGGTTGTAAGAGCTAAGTGACATTGGAGAGGACATTCTTTGTTCCCAATTTCTCTTTTTCTGCAGATAAAGGAAAGGAGTCAAAGTAGCCCAAACATAAGCTGGATGGCAGAGAAGATTGATTTTTGATGAACACTGCCGAGTAATTCAATATTCAGGCTGTCACAACTAGCAAAGATTAGAAGCGATAGTAACACTCGTTCAGACACACCTGAGTGAGAGCTTACCTGTATACTCTGGGCTTTGGTCCCCTGAGAGTTTTTTGGAAGTAACTGTTTCCAGATGCTTTCTTTTGAGTAGTCAAAATGCACAGCCATAGGTGCATTGTTTTGTTGAATATTAAACCAGACCTATGAAAATTTTAACAAAAGGTCAGTGTAAGCCCACAGGGATACAAGACCCATAGCGGGTAAGGATAATGCAAAGTTTCACAGCCAGCACAAGTGGCTCAAGCCTGAGCCAGGAGCAGACTCGAGGGCTCTCCAGGGCGGCATGAGCTTGGAGGCACCATCTCTGGAAGTGCTACAGACCAGCTTTAAGGGTAAAAGATGGCCTGACCCTTGACTACAGACACTACTGAGTACCATGACTTTAAAGTTCCTGGGTGATTCTAATGTGTTCTCAGGGTTAGTTCAAGAAATAAATCAAGCTATTTTCTTCATGTGCTTACATTTTTGTCGTTGAACAAACAATCCACACTTTGCAAAGGACAAAATGGGTCAAACTGCTTATGACACTGCCCTGTTGCTGGGTTCCAGAGCAAACACTCTCCAGTTTCTTGAGTCAATACATAAGCCACATGCCCCTATATAAGGAAGAAGATTCAGTTATGTTTATTGTATTTGTTGACTACCTTCTATGTGTGGAGATTATAATTTTTCTGAGTTTTAAAAGGTTTTCTTTGGAGTTTAAAAAAAGTTGTTGTTGTTTAAAGAAAAGCAACCCAGCAGCAATAACTAAAACAAAACAAAAACAACAAACAAGAACTGAAGTTGCAGAAATCCTCAGACTCAGGCAGTATGAAGTCTTAAATGAGAGAGCCTGCGACCCAGTGCCGCTAGTAGAGGTTCCTTAGCATGCACCGATGGCCGTGAAATATGGCACTCTAACAATATCAGTATTCTATGACGACTTTCCAACAGGCTTTCCTAAAACATTTTGTGGCAGCGTTACTTTTGTGTAATTCATGCAGAACTGCTGTGAAGACTCATTCTGGTTAGAATATACTTGGAGACTGAACACCAGGCTAAGTAAGATAAACTGGCCTAAGGCTCAGAGGAGATTATTAAAGGAGTTTAAAATCCACTAAATTCAGATTGAGAGAAAGACTTGGAATTAGAAACTAAAGTACACAGGTACACATGCACATACATTGATAAGATAGGATTAGTTATGGGGCCAGTGAGGTGGCTCAGTTGGTAAAAGCCTACTACTGGCCTGGTCCCAGGAATCAGTGTGACATGGAACGAGAACGCACTCTCAAGGTTTCCTATAACCACCACATGGTGCTGTGGCATGTGACTCCTCAATAATAAGTAAAATTGTAAAAAGTTTTTTATATAATTTGCTTTCCATGTATCTTTTTAATAGTGTTGAGGCTTAGTGAAAATAAATAATTCAAGTAATAATAATATTTAACATTCATTGTTTATGCTAAGATTCACACTGATTTTCTCCTTTTAATTCACTCTCAGTTCTGAAGGAAGGAATGTTTATTATGCCCCTCTTTAATGAGAAATCAGAGTTTAAGGGGCTAACGTGATTGTGACAGTGACTTACTTCTGTGCAGAGGTTAACAGGATCTGAGGGGCAAGTCAAGCAGAGCCCAGACCAGCCTCAACTCTGCTCTGCGCAGCCTGACACCCCTGCGCCTCTGGCCCATAGCACTTGTTCTTCATTACTGTGCCCCTCCACAGCAAAGAGGAGGCTCCGCCCCAACCACCAAACTGAGGTGAAACTTGCCTCCAATGGAGTTCCTTTCTGGATACAAATAAAAGTGTTTATTGAGCTCTTGTGTGGTTACTGCCACCTACTGGCACTTACAGCTACGGCAGGGGATCAAACGGGGCATTAACAAACTTGATAAATAATAGGCTATGGTATGGAATTTGGGGAAATAAGTCATAGTGACAAAAAACAAAACAAAAGGCAAGACTGAGAATGCTGAGACACGGGAAGATACCCGTATCAGGCTAGAAGCAGGCAGGGATACATTCCTCCCAGTAAGCATGTGCTTCTAGTCAGTTCTCATAAGGGAAAGTCCAGAAGAGACGCCATTAGAGTGTTTGTTCAAGGACTTGCCATGTGCTATCTAGAACCCAGAATGGTGGTGGTGGATGAGAACAGCCACAGCTCCATGCAACTGGCGCCGCACAGCCCCTGATCTCATTCACTGGCCATTTGCCACAAGCAACTGCTGCCCTATGAGGTGACTGAATATCCCCAGTGGCCCTTTCAGGCAGCACCGGTTCACAAGGAGAAGAGTGAAAGCTAGTCTTTGCACTGCAGACATCCTGTCGAACCAACATTACCCTCAAGCCACAGGTGCTCGCCCGTGAGCTCCCTGGCCAGCCAGGAGTCTATGGGTGACACGGCTCACATCCGCTTTGGCTTTGTTCACACTTGCCTGGCACTTACTTCTAGCACTGAGGTCCCCAGGATCACCGATGCCTTCTTTCCAAAGTACAGAAAGAAATTACAGAGAAGTATGGCGTGCTCCTCTCTATTTCCAGTAGCCAGATTAATGCAGCACTGGGCAAAAGAGGAACAAGAGTAAGACAGTGTGCCCTGAGGGAGCAGGGGAGGGAGGGGGAGGGCGGGCACAGAAAGCTCAGTAGAGTCAGGGAAAGCAACATGCTTACACTCCTTCAGACCGGGCACCCTCACGTCACCAGGCTGTTGATAGGAACGCAAATCAGAAAGCTTGGGCCTACAGGTTCACAATGGGAGCACATTAGGTTTCTCAGGCTGTCCCAGGTATTCAGAAGCGACCTTAAGCTGGATTACAAGATTCCTGGCGCTTCCATAAAAGCCAGAATTTCTCAGGAACTTATGAAACTGGCTCTCATCTGCCAGAAGGAGTTATTTCACTTACCTCTGGAGGAAGGGACATACCTGTGGCGTCTATCAGGACATTAAAGTTTGCGCTGGCCTCTGGACTCCCTGAGTATCACAGGTGCCAGTTACACTTCTCAAAGTCCATGTTAACATCCTAGCCTTCTCATCTTCTCTTCTACCCTGAGCTCCGTCCAGCTCATGGGCTTCCCTCCTCCTGTCCCCCTTCCCCCCCCCCCCCAGCTATTCATCCTTCTCATAGCCCAGCTAGCCCCACTACTCTCCTTGTGCACTTTCTCTCCGTCGCTCTTGCTATCCACTGACTCCCTCTTCATCTTTTATTCTCGCTCACTCTTTATTTCGCCATTTTCTCTCTCTAACCCCTGCCATTCTCCCCTCTCTCATAGACAGCCCCGGCCATGTCCAGTCTATTGGCCATGTCCTGTCTACTTTTTGTCTCTGCCCTGCATTCTGTCACATGGCTCTGTCTACTCTCTTTTATATCTACAACAAAACCGCTGCCCATGGAGCGGTCGTGTCGGCAGTGTCTTTACTGTGCCCACTGGAATACAGCAGCAATCTGCTGTTGAGTAGAAATGATACCGCGTGATGAGACACGTGCTCTCCAGTTCAGTCCAGCCCCAAAGAGAGCCGGGGAGACGGGTGGGACGAGGAGGCCAGTGAGTTCCTGGCACCAACTGTTTATTCAACATCAGGGAAACATCTTAGGGAAGCCACACCAGTGCGCCCTGGCTGCATCTGACACGAGGTGACAGGGCTCAGAGAGGCCATGAACCAGTGTGCCCTGGCTGCATCTGACACGAGGTGGCAGGGCTCGGAGAGGCCATGAACCAGTGCGCCCTGGCTGCATCTGACACGAGGTGACAGGGCTCAGAGAGGCCATGAACCAGTGTGCCCTGGCTGCATCTGACACGAGGTGACAGGGCTCGGAGAGGCCATGAACCAGTGTGCCCTGGCTGCATCTGACACGAGGTGACAGGGCTCAGAGAGGCCATGAACCAGTGCGCCCTGGCTGCATCTGACACGAGGTGGCAGGCTTCGGAGAGATCATGATTTTGCACTGCTGAAATTCCCATGGGATGGAACATCATGAGGGATTACTTTGAGCTTTGAATAGAAAATCACCTTGGTGGCTTATTTTCATAAATTATTATGGAGCTGGTAAGTATGCCCAGGTTATTAAATACGTTCTGTTGTGAGGCATCCACCAGAGAAGACTGCTGGGACATGGCTTTAAGCCAATAGAAAGTCTTTATTAGCCAGCCAGTGACTACTCTGGGTGTTCAGGATCCCAGTGTAGCCCTGAGCCTTTCTCAGGATGAGCTTTTAAGCACAAATAATGTATTTTGGGTTAACATACTTCAGTTAACAAGAACAGTTAGCCAGGAGCAGAACCACAGAAGCCCAAAAGCAAAGTTAGTACATTTAGAGACTTTCCCAGAACCATGGGCTTTAATGGATCTTCTTCTTCTCCTCCTCCTCCTCCTCCTCATCCTTCAGTTTTGTCAGGTGGTGCTGTCTACATGCTGAGTTTTACAGCCTGAATGGTACTGCCATCATGGAGTCAGTTGTGCTAAGGTCTCAGAGCCTACTAAGCTCTGGGGACCTGTTACACTTTCACATTTCACAAGGTAGAACATTGCATAAGAAGTGCTACTTTAAGAAGAAAAACAAGTAAGAAATAGTATACATTTTAACTATAAAGTGTCATTTGTTACCTCTGATGTCATCCATATGTCAAAACTGTCATTTTCATCCAGTGTTTCTGCCGTAAAAGGAATCAAAGATACAAATCGGGCAATGCAGTCCTGGAATAATATTAAGTGACACTCACTGGGCATGTCTACTGTCCAGCACAGAGTTTTACAGGCATTATCTCTCTCAGAACATACTACAGGCCTCTCAGGGGACAGAAGGAGCAAGCTTAGAGTGATAAAATAACTTGTTCAGAGTCATAAAGGTAAAATTCTACATGAGTCTCTAGGGATTGGGCCCAAACTGCTTAACCCAGAGAATACTTGCTAGGCATTACCTTTTATTGTAATACATTATTACAATTTAAAATACTATAACACTGTATCAAAATTAAATGTGTACTTTATAACTGGTCAGTGTTTTTTTTTTTTTTTTTTTTAAGGTGTGAAACAGCGAAGCCTTGAATCAGGGAAGACTTGAATTAACTTTTGGTTCAACATCTTTCTGAACTCCTTGTATAAGCTGCTGCATTGTGAGATACCGGTGTGGGCTGCTTCCTCGCACAAGAGAAGTTCCCACCAGAACATGGCAAATTAAGACTCAAAGGTAAGAAAGGAGAAAGGGCAACAATGCAGGGAGTGATATGTGACAGATGTCCTTTATGCGCCGTCATGACTTTCTGTGCTAATGACTTCATGTGGTTAAGTCACGTGGCCCAGCATGCTCAACAAGTCCTGAGAGTTCTCTTACCTCCAGGACAGTGCATGTTCAGACTGAGCAGCAGGAAGAAACCAGGATGGGAAAGTAGTTTACAGTAAAAAGCAACCTGAATTTGGGCTTTGATTTTTAGGTCAAAGGGCCCTGTTAAGAATGCTTTATAGCACTGGGTGTGGTGGCGCACGCCTTTAACCCCAGCACTTGGGAGGCAGAGGCAGGTGGGTCACTGTGAGTTCGAGGCCAGCCTGGTCTACAAAGTGAGTCCAGGACAGCCAAGGCTACACAGAGAGACCCTGTCTCGAAAAACAACAGCAACAAAAAAGTTGTAAAAAAAAAAAAAAAAAAAAAAAAGAGTGCTTTATACAAAGAGTCCAGGATAGCCAAGGCTACACAGAGAAAACAACAACACCAACAACAAAGAAACAAACAAAACACCAAAAAAAAAAAAAAGAGAGAGAGAGAGAGAGAGAAAGAGAGCAAGAGAGAGAGAGAGAGAGAGAGAGAGAGAGAGAGAGAGAGAGAGAGAGACGCTTTATAATTCACAAATAACATAAATTGTCTGAGAAGAACCAGTCACCTACACTGATCCCCAAAGAAAAGATACAGTTAAGCCAGACAGTGGTGGGGAGCACCTTTAATCCCAGAACTTGGAAGGTAGAGGCAGGCCGATCTCTGTGAGTTCAAGGACAGCCTGGTCTACATAGCAGATTCCTAGACAGCCAGATCTATATAATGAGACCCTGCCTTGGAGAAAGAAAGTAAAAAAGAAAGAAAGAAAGAAAGAAAGAAAGAAGAGAAAGAGAGAGAGAGAGAAAGAAAGAAAGAGGAAGGAAGACAGACACCCTCGCTCTTCATGGGTTCTCTATAATCTCTGTGAAGCTGGTAAAAACAATAAACCAAAAAAAAAAAGTTGCCACTCACAAGAGTTGCATTCGAATCATGAAGAAATATATCCAGAAGCTGCTGAGGTGGATTCAAGGCCTTGATGTATCTTGTGACTAAGATTTGCATCCCTTCTCCATTAAAAACGGTCGCCACGACTCTTCGGCTGGGAAACATGGCCTTACAGTTCCTGGTGAAAGTCTGTGCTTGCTGCAAAATGTCTATTTGACCTGAAAACTAGGACCAGATTTAAAACAGCTGAGCACTATGCATCCCCCGCACCTTAGAAAACAAGGGGGAAAAAAACCAATGTTTACTTCTGATAAATATGAAATTACTACTGGCTTTTAAAACAGTTTAAGTTTTTTTGTCACCTGTTTCGAAGTGATTCAGTGCGAATCCTACCTCATCTAGTTTCGGATTGTATGTGACATATGATATCTGAGGTTCGATTGTGGCAAAAATATTTAGAAAAGTGCATTCTTTTGGGCTCTGCCCACTGCAGTCTTCTTTGGGAGGAACGTAAGTGTTACTCCAGGTGTACCCAAGCAAAACGGGTGGGATGTTCACTCGGAATGTCCCGGTAATCTGAAAGATGAGAAGCCACATCAGCCAAACCTGCATTGCAGATCAGAATCCCCCCGCCCCCCCAGGAGAGGCTTGGCTCGCACAGGTCAGGGGCTCCTGCCGAAGCATGACCAGGCTCTCTGGGGTCACCAACGCACACTCTTGACACTTAGATCCCTGGCCAGCGTGGATTACGCAAAGAGCAATAGTAAGAAAAGGGTGAGCCAAGGAAGCCGGTCACCACACCACAGCGACTACAGCTCTTAGGCACTCTAGTTTACGGGGCTAGAATGACAGCTCAGCAGTGAGGAGTGCGTGATGCTCTTCCAGAGGACTCAAGTGTGGTTCCCAGTGTCTATGTCAGGTGGTTCACAAAAGCCTACGACACCAGGTCAGGGGATTTGATGTCCTCATCTGGACTCATGTGCCCACCCCACCCTCACTCCTCAATCCAGAATCCAAAATAAAAATCAACCTTAAAACAAGAAAATCTAGTTTAGGCTCACAGAAGATGCTGAGAGAGCATTACTTTTGCATTTGGGTCCAGACTGGGAGGAAAATGGAATGGCAGGAAGGGCAGCCCTGAGCAGGACTTGTGGGGACAGGATCAAGGGAGACAGTAAAGAGCTGGGAATCCTAGCGACAGCAGCAGCTAATGGTTACAGAGCCCTTACTATGCACAAGGTCCTGTACCAAGTGCTGGAACAGGCTGTTCCATCCAGTAAGGCAGCTACTGCCCTTACCTTTAGTTAGAGAATCAAACTTGAGGTTCAGAGAGTTGATGTAATTTCTCAAAGACTGTAGAACTAATGGGTAGTGGAGCCAGGATTATAACCCAGCTTTGTTCAGCCTTGAAACTCACACTCCTTAACTACCTGTCCCTCATACAGCTGGGTCCGAGGCAGAGAGATGGTCTATCATGGCTTCACGTGACTGCCCATAACATCTATGTTCCAGCTACTATCTGTGATCTCCCCTCTTTAAAAAAAAAAAAAAGTCAACAGTTTCTGTTGGTACCCTGACAGATGGCTGTAGTCACATAAATACAATGCAAACAGAAGTCTGGGTGGCTGGTGAACTCTCCTGACACAGGGAATTGACTGTTTTGTTTCTCCTTGCTTTCTGTCAGGACACAGCTATGAAGCTGGAGTTGTGGCAAACAATGCGACTTGAAGGACAAATGAGGACAGTGGAACAGAAGGGTAAGGAAAACTTGGGTTCTTGGTAATATCCCTGAGCCCCTGGTCTCTGGACTTCTTCTTCTTCTTTCCCCCCCCCCCCCATACGATTTATTTATTTATTATGTATACAATGTTTTGCCTGCATGTACACCTGCCGGCCAGAAGAGGGCGCCAGATCTCACTGTAGATGGTTGTGAGCCACCATGTGGTTGCTGGGAATTGAACTCAGGGCCTCTGGAAGAGCAGACAGTGCTCTTAACCTCTGAGCCATCTCTGCAGCCTGCATCTGGACTTCTTTACTAAGAAGCTAAATAGACCCCTGGCTTATATCAGACCCGGTTGGATTTCTGTTGTACCTGGCCTCATCAAGCCCTAATGAATGTACACACGGTTCATTTTCACTCAAATGCCCTCACTGCTTGTGAAATTTACTGAACTATTTACTTCAATGAGTCAAACAAATAAGGAAAACCAAACAAGTCGCTGAGCCATTTTTCTATTGACTACCACCAAACGCTCTAAGCCTCCCTTGCCCTAGCATCCCAGGCAGAGCGAGGTCCTGTTGTTCTGTACATTCATAGAACCCATGCTGTCCCACCATGGAAACATCATCTCATGTCACACTGCGCCAAAATGAAACTCACTTCTGACTCTTCAAGTCCTCGAGTGTCGAGTGTCTGGCATAACTTTGGGGGTTTGGGGTACCCTGCTCACGACACACTGCGCCAAAATGAAACTCACTTCTGACTCTTCAAGTCCTCGAGTGTCAAGTGTCTGGCATAACTTTGGGGGTTTGGGGTACCCTGCTCACGATCTCTAAGTAACAGTCTAAAGTGGGGCCTAGGCTGGAGTTTCACCCTTGTTGGCCATGCAGGCTCGCTGCTGCTGTTGAACTCAACAGTATGAGCTGAGCACCCAGGATCCTACAGAGTCCAGGTCTCCTTATCAACCTGGCATAACTGATAAGCAGGTCCGGCAAAATACAATTCTTGGCAAGGTAAGATTCTGGATCAGGCCTTAGAATGACTTAAGGCTGGCTATATTATTATGTCTTGTTAAACACTTTAAAATGCAAGAAATGAGTTTATGGGTATCTCCTAGAGCTGGCCACACCATGCAAGCACTCTTAAAAACTCCAGAGCACTTGGGAATACAGAGTCACTTTAATAACTTTTCACCCTGGTGGTCACAGAATCTGACTCAAAAACACCAGAAAGGGCTTTTATTAGACAGAAACAAATCTTGGACTAATTAGCAAAGGACTCTGCTGTTACCTCAGACTGTTGCAGCAGCGCTGAGAAGGGGAAGCTGACGGAGCCCAGCCAGTTCTTCTGTATGTACGAGTGAGCACTGCAGCTCTTGAGGCAGTGGTCCTATGAAAGCAGGTTTAAGTTAAACTCACAAAAACGTTTCCCATAAGATGAATGCTTTTACAGGGTCATGGAAGCGTCCTGGATTTTAGATCCTCTTGACTTCTTTGTACCTGGGGTCAGGCTTTGCTGCCGGCAGCTGCAGGACCTTGCCCAGAGACCTCATTCCTGGCGACTAGAAGCTGTGGTAGCCAAGTAAGCTCCTCACCTCTACTTCAGAGCTTTTTGGTCCCAAAGTATTTGGGCGTGCTGGTGCATACCTATAATCCCTGCCTCTGAGCGACTAAGGCAGGAGAATCATGAGTTCTAGGCTAATCTGAACAATACCTTAAGATCTTGTCTTAAAAAACAGATACAAGGAACTGAAGAGATCACTCAGTAGTCAGAAGCTCTTGCTAGTCTTCCGGTGGCCTGAGTTCAATTCTGAGCACCCACATCAGGCTGCTTACAACCACAACTAGCTAACTCACTCCAGTAGCCAGCTCACTCCAGCTCCAGGGGAGCTGACGTCCCTCTTGCCTCTGCAGGCACAGGCGTATAAGCACATATGGACACACAAATAAGTAGTGACACAAACCTTTTAAAAAACAGACACAAGCAATACAATCAGAGGGGGGAAGGAAACAGAGACACTTGGAAAAAGTCAGTAAGAAGAGTCTAACAGTGTATTAGAGATTATAAGATGCTGACAATGATATGTTAATGACATGAGGATTTTCCTTTTTTAAACTCTATTTAGTCATATATTTTATGTGTATGAATGCTGTGTCTTCAGGCATATCAGAATGGGGGGGGGGGGGAGAAACAGATCCCATTACAGATAGTTGTGAGCCACCATGTGGTTGGTGGGAATTGAACTCAGGTCCTCTGGAAGAGCAGCCAGTGCTCTTAACCGCTGAGCCATCTCTCCAGCCTCCAATGTGAAGTCTTTCAGAAGAATCCTTTCTTAGGTCTGGATGGCATAAACTAACAAAGGGGAGATTCATGGGGCATAAGAAAGATTTGATAATGGGGGAACATATAGAAGAAAAGAAGAAAAGAGACATTTATAAACAGAGTAGTGAGCAATAATAAACCCAGAGTGTCTTTCATATGGGGGCTTTTTATTGTGGAGTATGACTCTGGGTGTTCAGGACCCCAGTGTAGCCCAGAGCCTTTCTCAGCTTGAGCTTTTAAGCACAAAACCATGTCCTGGGTTGACACACTTCATCAGTTAACAAGAACAGTTAGCCAGAAACAGAACCACAGAAGGCAAAAGAACAAGGTTAGTGTATCTAGAGACTTTCCCAGAACTCCGGGCTTTGATGGATTAGACCTTTGTTTTGGCAGGTGGTGCTGTCTACATGATGAGTTTTACAGCCTGAATGGTGCTTTAATCATGGAGTCGGTCGTGCTAAGGTGGGAGTCTGTTACAGTTATTTTGTCGATTGTTCTAATCTTTTATGGGAAAATGGAATGTTTGGTCTACAGTTACATGCAACACCGTCTGTGAGGGAAGTCATTATGGGACAGTTTCCTCTTCCCAAGCATATCTCAACACCTGACATATGTAGATTCAGCCCATAGCCACGCAAAGCACTCACACAAGCTCAGTGTCAATCAACTTACTCTAATCTGTCAAACCAGTCACCGGGACAGAGTCAGAAAAGCACTCAGCATAAACCCTTGGATGTAAATCATCAAGAAGTTTCCACTTAGCACCCTATGCTCAGTCTCTACTAAGGCTTCACTTAAAGTTTTAAGGTGGATGTTGGTACACTCTTGGAAAGCTAGCTTGAAGACATTGCTGGTAAGGCTTTTTTTCAGTACTATTTACAGATGCTCTAACCCTGAGCTACGCACTGCAAGGTCTCTTCCAACTTTTCTGACCTAGATTCCCCATCCCCCCAGGCAGAACCATCTGTCCCTTCAACAGAAGGGACATAACAAGGTCGGTTCTCCAGCACAGACACTTCTACTTCCCCTTCCTGTTGTCCTTTTTACAAGTTGGTTCGTTCCCCTTTATCTGGCATTCTAAGTTCTAAAGTATGGGTGTCTGGCTTTTTTTATATTGTGTATGATGTCATCTACGAATGGTTTGGGCCTTATCATAGCTATTCCAGGAGGCATTGGACTGTGGGTCACAGGTTGGACACACCTACAAGAGAAGGCTTACCTAAATGGCTAAAATAGTAAATAATACTTCTTTTAACATAGACTTACATAACCCAGAACACCTATTGATTTTTATAATGCCCCTTCTGTACTATTCATTACAGACACATGTAAACTGCTGAACAGTTTAAGTTGCAGGAAAGAAAGATGTTTGTCTGAACAGAACCACAGGAGGCAGCGCCAGGTGGCTGAGGTCCATCAGTGTTTCAGAGAAGACAAAAAGAGACACTTTGGATGCAAAGACCTAAGGCAGCATGTGTCCTGCCTGCCACCATCTCTGCAAATCCTTTCCCTATGATGAAGCCCTCTGCATACTTGCGCGCCTCAGGGTTGAGCTCTGAGATGATGGTTCCTGAGTGGTCCTCGTCCCTTCCTACCAACTCCCATCTGCATTCCAATGACTTTGAAAACCATTTATATGAGAGCATTTCCCTTATCTACCCAAAGGCAGTAGCTACTGTGAATACACATCTTTGTATTTTTCATGTCAAGCTAAAGTTTATTACACATCTTGCTATGGTGCTAGGCATTGGGTTGAGGCCTTTCACTAATATATGGCGAAGGCAGTCATTAATTTTAGAAATTATAGAAACCACAACAAAATTCTGGTCCTAAAATAACCTAGTGTCTTATATAGAGTGGTTTGAAATTTTTATTTTTGGTCAGATAATGAAAAATATATGAGGCTCTCTGCATCTTTCCATTCTTTTTTTTTTTTTTAAAGATTTATTTACTATTAATTATACAGTGTTCTGCCTGCATAAACACATGCATACCAAAAAAGGGCACTAGATCTCATTATAGATGTTTGTGAGCCACCATGTGGTTGCTGGGAATTGAACTTGGGACCTTTGGAAGAGGTCTCATCCTCTGCCATCTCTGCAGCCCTCATATCTTTCCATTCTTACTACCAAGAATACGAGTGTATTTAGGTATAATGCTCAATCATAAACACCCGCTTCTCCCAAGTCTTCGGCCTGTTTACCGTCCTTTCTCTTTATAGGTTGTTATGATTTGTTAGAGTTAGAGTGGTTTGTCATGTGTCTGCTCTCATTGCACATTGACTCAAACACTTTTAAGAAAATATTACATATATCACATTAAAAGCAAGTCACACCAGGTGTGGTGGTACACACTGGCAATAGGGCTGCTACAAGTTCAAGACTGGCCAGGGCCACACAGTGACTCCAGACCAGCCTGGGCTGCATAGTGAGTCCCTGTTTCAGAAACAGACAACAACGTAACTTCACAAATATGTTCCAAGATTTCATTCAGTTTGGCCTCGTTGTTATTTCCACATTAGTTGTTTTCCTACATACCTCATGTTTTTCAATCACCACCTCATCAAAAACATTGATGCATATGTTCTCCTTCATCTTAGACAAACTAGAGAAGCTGTAATCATGTCCTGCTGAGCTGAAAACAAGAAAAGCACACTTGAATGTCTAAGTTTTTCTCAAAATCCCCTTATCTTCTAAGCACATCGTTGATAGAGTGCAGTAAAGTACCTATGACCTTTTCCTTTGTAAAGTTTAAGCTTAGAAAAAGCCATATGCCTTGAAGCCCAGCTTCTACTGTTCTTGAGAACTAATGTGTGTATTATAATTTGCCTTATATTCCTCTTAAGATGAAAATAAAAATAGACAACAACACGGTTCAGCTGGAGATCATGTTAAGTGAAACGAGCCAGGCAGAGAAAGACAATGCCTGGTACTGTCAATCCTAACGAGAAGACTTGTCAGAATGGCCAAACCTCCGGATAGCCCTTCTCTGGATTTACAATGCCCAGACCACGTGACACCAGAGCGTGTGACGCCTTCTGTAGTCTTTAGTTCTGTGCAGCTACTACTACAAAGCATGGACATTGTTTCGAGGCTTAACTTGTAGAAAAGTAGCATGCCTCACGGAAGAAAGTTCAGGAACTAGTCAACTGAGATGTCCTGGCATCAGATAAAGAAGGAAGTGCTTGGCCAGGGGGAAGATGGTCCTGCCCAACAGGTGTATTCTTCCTGCTCCTGGCCTTGCTCTACTCCTTTTTCTACCTTTAAGAGCTCTCTGGTACCTCTGAGTGTCCCAAAATAGAGCTCTGAGGATGACAGTTCCGACATGCCAGGATGCTGGCCCTTTAATAAAAAGTTATTTCTTCCCCACAACCCCCAGGTTCCAACTATTGGCTTTTAAATGGCAGCAGCACAGTCCCACACAGCTGCTACTGACATTACTAAAGCTTGTTGTTGTTGTTGCTTTAAATGAAGCAAGTGCCACTTCAAGAAATCTCTAATAATTCCTATAATTTTCTGATAATGGGTACTGGCAGTGACCACTGAAAAACACTAGTTGAGTTTCGTGGCAATGTTAAATGGAATAGTCTCTTATTTCCAAGAAATAAAATAAACTTATTCTCCTACTTTGTTCCTCTGGGGTTTTATTTCATGCCAGGGATGCCCAGGCCAAGTCAAGGGAGGCAATGCACACTTACAGCACTGTACCAGCAGGAGGAAGGACACGAATCACTCCAAGGCACCTTTCAGTTTGCCCATTTGGTATTTATCTTAAGTTGCCAAGTCCTCCGCATTATCTTACATAGTTTAGTCTATTCAAACTTTGCTCAAATTTTGCCACAATTCTCCCTCCAAAGTAGAGCTTGCTAATTATTTTTTTTTTTTTTTTTTTTTTACTGCCAGTATATGTTACATTTGTATGTAGTTTTTTGGTTTTGTTTTGTTTTGTTTTTCCTTTTCCAGTGCTAGGAATTGCACCCAGAGCCTCATGCACACTAGGAAGACACTATTCTACTCAGGACCCTCATGCACACTAGGAAGACACTATTCTACTCAGGACCCTCATGTAGTTTTTATTCACTATTATGTCACAGGGAACAAGGAGATGGAATGGAATCTTCTTTTTTTTTAATTTTTTTAAAAATTAATTTATTCTTGTTACATCTCAATGTTTATCCCATCCCTTGTATCCTCCCATTCTTCCCTCCCTCCCTCCCATTTTCCCATTATTCCCCTCCCCTATGACTGTTCCTGAGGGGGATTACCTCCCCCTGTATATGCTCATAGGGTATCAAGTCTCTTCTTGGCAACCTGCTGTCCTTCCTCTGAGTGCCACCAGGTCTCCCCCTCCAGGGGACATGGTCAAATGTGGGCACCAGAGTACGTGAGAAAGTCATATCACACTCTCCACTCAACTGTGGAGAATGTTCTGACCATTGGCTAGATCTGGGAAGGGGTTTAAAGTTTACCGCCTGTATTGTCCTTGGCTGGTGCCTTAGTTTGAGCGGGACCCCTGGGCCCAAATCTGCCTATCATAATGTTCTACTTGTAGGTTTCTAGGACCCTCTGGATCCTTCTACTTTGCTATTCTCCCATGCTTCTCTCATCTAGAGTCCCAATAGGATGTCCTCCCCTCTGTCCCAGTTTCCTGGTAAGTGAAGGCTTTCATGGGACATGCCCCTTGGGCTAGTATGCAGATATAAGTGAGTATATACCATTTGATTCTTTCTGCTTCTGGGTTAACTCACTCATTATGATCATTTCTAGCTCAATCCATTTATCCACAAATTTTGGGAATTCCTTGTTTTTAATAGCTGAGTAGTATTGGACCCATATTTGTCACCTTGCACAAAACTCAAATCCAAGTGGATTAAAGACCTCAACATAAAACCAGAGACACTATGTCACTTAGAAGAAAAAGTGGGGAAAAGCCTGGAACATATTGGCACAGGAAACAACTTCCTGAACAGAACACCAACGGCCCAGGCCTTAATGTCAACCATTAATAAATGGGACCTCATGAGGCTGAGAAGCTTCTGTAAGGCAGGAGACACTGTCAAGAGAACAAAGCGACAGCCTACAGACTGGGAAAAGATCTTCACCAATCCTACATCTGACAAAGGTCTAATATCCAAAATATATAAAGAACTCAAGAAATTAAACACCACCAAACCAAATAACCCAATTGAGAAATGGGGCTTGGAACTAAACAGAGAATTCTCCACAGAGGAATATCAAATGGCTGAGAAACACTTAAAGAAATGCTCAACCTCCTTAGTCATCAGGGAAATGCAAATCAAAACAACTCTGAGATTCCATCTTACACCCATCAGAATGGCTAAGATCAAAAATTCAAGCGACACCACATGCTGGCGAGGATGTGGGGAGAGAGGAACACTCCTTCATTGCTGGTGGGAATGCAAACTAGTACAACCACTTTGGAAATCTATCTGGTGCTATCTCAGAAAAATGGGAATAGGGCTTCCTCAAGACCCAGCTATTCCACTCCTTGGAATATACCCAGAAGATGCTCCAGCACACAACAAGAAAATTTGCTCAACCATGTTCATAGCAGCCTTATTCATAATAGCCAGAACATGGAAACAGCCTAAGTGTCCATCAGTAGAAGAATGGATAAAGAAACTGTGGTACATATACACTATGGAATGGAATCTTCTATCACAGAAGAGTTTCCAGTTCCCACTGCATCTTTGGCTTTTTTCACTGTTAGAATCACAAAACTGTCAGCGTTCTATAGTCTTCCCTTTAGTTCACTTACAAACTTACGTCTCTTACTGATTCTTTTTGTTTTGTTTTTTGAGACAGGGTCTCTCTGTGTAGCCCTGGTGGTCTTGGACTTACTTTGTAGACCAGGCTGGCCTTGAACTCACAGCAATCTGCCTGCCTCTGCCTCCCAAGTGCTGGGATTAAAGGCAAGCACCACCACTGCCTGGCCCTCTTACTGATTCTTATGTGTCATCCTAATTAAACTATTTTGATGTAGTGCATTTGTCTAGGCACACTGGCCAAGCACTCAGACTGCTGAGGCAGGAAGAACAGGAGCTCGAGGCCAGCCTCATCTATACAGTGAAGTCAAGGCCAGTCTGGACCACATGGCAAGGCCTTGTCTTAACAAACAACCCCAAGAATCAACTCCAAACTCTAATGTCTAAATTAATAATTCAAGTATTTCCAAACACACATAATCATCTATCTTAGTTTACAAACTTTTCAAGCAAATATATTTTCTTTTCATTTTCTCCCCACTCATCCTTCTCCCTCCCTCCCCCCACTCCCCCCACCCCCTACACATCCTGGTCAGTGTCTGGTAGCTTTCACTTCAAGAGAGGAGTCTTGTATAAGAAAGTCCATATAACCTGCAAGTAGTTGCCACAGAGAGCATGATAATTATATCAGTTCTTGGCATTTGTTGGAAGAGGCTATATGTTAACTTGGGAACCAGACAAAACATACAAATATAATAACATATGGACTATGAAATGATATAAAATGTTTATAGAAAATCATCTTAAAGTTATATTATCTGAAATCTGTGTAGGTGGTTAGCAGCTACAGACACCTGGTCATGAAGGAAACAGTAAGCGTGTGCCCAGCAGGGAAGCACAGCCATATCAGAGGAAGCAGACATGGAGTTTGACCCATTTTTATTGGGTCATGTGTGAGGTGTTATGGGATTTTTTAAGATCATATTCATTTTTTTTTCTTCTTTGAAGCAAGCAGAAACATGGGGACAGGTTTCTTCTGGAAGTTGAAATCTGATTTGCTAACTCTCAAAAATGTCTTTTATAAACAGGAATATTGTAAGAAATGTGGTTTTACTTATTCTTGACAAAATGTAAGTATTCTAAAATATTAATATAAATGGCCGCACTTTTTAATGGAAGGAAAACAAAGGAAAGCCACTGCTGACTGAGCACATACATGTTGCATAATCTTACTAGACATGGACTCACTGGGCCTTTCCCTAAACCTATGAACTTAGAAACTAAGAAGATAGGTCCAGACACCTATGTTTAAGACATCTAGGTAAATACAATGCACAAAATGTTTAAGATCCACTGAGTTAAAACAATGTGCTTTAGTACACAAGTGCAAGAATGTGCAGAACAAGGCTGTTAGCAAAGGTTAAAAAAAGATAAGAAAGGATTAAGTAATTAGGGAGTTTTCGCTCAATAGTTAGGCTATATAGAAGTTCAAATAAAGGGATTAAAGTGTCTCAGTCTGTTTAGTGCTGCAATTACAGAACACCTGAGACAGGATGACTTGTAGAGAACAGACTTTTCTTTCTCACAGTTCTAGAAGCTGGAAATACAGAATCTATGCTGTGCCTGGTAAGAGTCTTCTTGCTGTCTCTTCACATAGCTCAAGAGGAAAACCCATTCCTGCAAGCCTACCCCCCTTTCCATAACAGTAGCAATTCGCTGATAAGGGCTGGTGAGTACCAGGACAATGAGATATTCTGTGTTCTACAGTGATACCTTTAGAACTGAAATACTTCTATTCTAGAGGGAGGCTATTTAAGACTCATGAAGTCAACAGCTTACAAGGCTCAGGAAGTCCCTGAAACAAACTAGATTCACGAGTCTCACCTCTCAGGTTATATAAGCAGTAATGACTACTAAGGAAAGCATACTTTGACCCATTGAGCTGCCCATAGGTTTGCAAAGCACTCTAGGACTGCAGTTTCCCTGATTTGGCATCCAGGCGGGGTGGGTTTTCCCATGGAGCTGTCTTTGAGTCATCCATGCTTCTATAAGTAAACCTTCACACACACTCATGCCAGGCACTGGCTTTCTAAGTTGGATTTTGATAGAATTATTTCTTCGGTCTGTCATTGGTTCCCTGCCTGAGGTGATCAGACATTTGTTTGTGCCTCCCTACAAAAAGCCTCACACAACTTACTCTACACCCTAAAAAAAAAAGAAGGATGGTACCTGCCTCCATGTGTACACACACCCAAGCACACATGAACATGCTCCCTCACCCCAGAGTTACTCTGACTAGAAATTGCAGGAAAATGAGCTCCAACTTACATAAAATCTACCTTGATTTCTTCATTCCAGCATGGGTGAGATCCATTTGCAGTGTTGGTTTGATATACAGTGTGTTGAAAAGAAACTTCTATGAAAGGGTGCACAGTATCCTGAAATGCAGAGTAAACACTGACTAGATTTTTTAAAAAAATATTACATAATAGAGAAAAACAAAAAGACGGGAGCTGGTTTCCTTAGGTTTCATAGTTATTCCTTCCAATAGCCACTGTTGAGTCATTGATTTAATAACATCTATTGGTCTTATTCTATGTCAGGTACTCTTCAAAGAGCCAGAGTTGAATAGAACCTTCCTTTAAAGATTTTAAAGTTTGCCAGGAAAAAACAGACAAGCAGATGAGAACCATGACGCATGAACAATGCAGCAAGAGAAAGGCATGCAGCTGTGGGGTCAGGAAAGGGAATGGGTGTGCTTCCGGGGTGAGGACCAGATGAGCATCACAGAGGAAACCCTGCTGGAAACACCATTGTGCTTATCCAGATGAGAGCCTGGGGATGGGTGGAGGCCATTCCCAGCAAAGGGAACAAGTCCTGGAAGCCACGACAACATGGCTGTGCAGTGAACAGACAGGAGGACAGCTGCCAGATGACAGCGAGGCGATCAAAGATTCTGTGTGTGAGTGAGGAGCTTATACCTTGTTATACAGGGCCTGAGAGCAAAGAATGAAATAATATGAATTATATTCATAAAGAATGTGAATTTTTTTGGATTACTTTACTTTGTTAAAGGAAAATAACAGCAATCTGAAGAATGTAGCTATGAAGAGATCAGCTGGGAGGCAGGTGCAACTGAGAGCATCAGCCAGTATTAGACTACATAAGAAGTTAAATACCTCATTTAAGGTGTCGTTCGAGGCCACGGACTTGGCTGTCTCTTGATGTCTGAGGTGAGACATGGATGACTTCAGGTAAGTAGGCATGCTCAAAGATCTTCAGGAAAAACAACATAGAGACACAGTTGTAAGGTAAGTGTTAGTAGGCATGAGGGCTACCCTGGTCTCACAGATGGCTCTGCAGGAGTGCCTCCTAAGTGCTGAAGCATACATACGCTGGATCTAGAATGTAGTAACGTGTTCTCTGGTTTTCAGCACAAGGCAAAAGTAAAGCCCAGCGGTGTTCTGGGAATGTAGCCTTCTAAGTTTTTTCAGTGCTAGAATATTTTCTTCTGAAGAAGGATGGTTATATGAAATGGTAGCAATTTTATGTCCTTTCTTCACAAACAACCACTAGGATGTGCACTGGCTATGAAAATAATTAGTTGTGTTGAGAAATAAGGTTGTAGTTAGTAAAAACAAAATCAACACTACTTTAAGAGATTTTAGATCTAAATTAATGGCCAGCAAACAAAATGTTTGTTTTTTCACGGATAGAATCCATGAGTTGTATTAAGCTGAAAGCAAGCAAGTGGAGCACATATGAGGTAAACATGGAAGAGGGAAACACTTGATGTTCCTGGGGATTTGGGGAAGTAATATTCATGTTTATCAATCATCCTTGACACTAAACATCCAAGATACATTTAATGAAGTGGGTATTTAACACTCACGATGCTTTCATCTGACCAGCGATTGGAAGGTAAAGAAACACAAATAAAACATGCTCCGCGCACACAGGAGGGGAAGGTGACCTCCTGCTCTGCAGAGTTACCTATGGGTCCTAAGCAGAACAGGCTGTCCTTGTGGTGACTGAGCACACAAGCCATTCCATCTGAAGCCTTTCCTGAAACAAGATGTGCGCTCCATCAACTTACCCGTCTTTCCTTCTGCTTCCAGCACTGGGGGCTCACCGCTGTGACCGTGAATGGAGTGGCAGGCAGCAGAAACTTAAAAACTCACAACAGGGGCAAGGGGAAAGCACTTGTGCCTGTGTGGCAAATATCTCTGAAGCATACACTAAGGTTACTTTGGGAATCTCATATCTCTGTAACTGTTTTTGTTTGGTCTGGGCAGTTTATTCTGAGCCAGGAATTTGAGCGTGTTATGCAAACACTCTACCTCTGAGCTACGATGGAGACTCTTTATGAAATTGAGAGTAGGTTTGAAATGAAGGTTTAGAAGTTCACTCATTTTATGCATATGATTTGTACATTAAGAGTGTGCATGCGTGCGAGCGTGTGTGTGTATGTTGTTTATATGTGTGTGCATGTGTGTGTGTGTGTGTGTGTGTCTGTGTGTCTGTGTGTTAGAAATCAAACCCACAACATTGCAGGTGCTGGGCAAGTGACTGTCCATTAAGCTGCATCTCCAGGCATTATGCACTGAAATACTAATGAAACACAAAGCTTTACAAATGAAGTGATGAGGGTGTTTATCACATTTAAGAGAGAGATTCTGTAACTGCAGACCCTGGAGCCCGTCACCTTACCTATAAGATGCTGTTTTTCTGGTGGGAATGTTATAGGCCCTCAGGATCCTGACAAGAATCTTGATATCTCCGTCGGAGACGCTCTGTGCTGTGACTTTTCTTCTTTCTTTCCTCTGAGGTTTTAACTTCCTTCGTGGTTCAATGAATTTACAAATTGCATCTGTCAACTGGCTAAAGAATAAAAAGTGACCAGCTCCATATACACAAAATAATACCATTTTAAATATACTGGTGTTAAAAATACCTGCTAATAAAGCCGTTGTTCTGAACCGTATTATGTCCATTACAGATGGGGACAGAACTCTTTTCAACCCAAAGTAGAATTCATTTCCTGAGCTTAGAAAGAAGTGCCTCTGTGTCCCCTCATGCCAGCAGGACACAGAATCACACCAGCTCTTAAAAGGCAGCAAGATAAAGCTACAAAACATTTATCTTTCACCACAATTATTACTTTTCTAAAGCAACCACTCTCTCAAAAATAACTACTATTCCAGTATTCTGGATGGCTCAGACTCAGTTATTTGCCCAAGCTGATAACCTATTTCTGTAGAATTACAGTTTGATAGTCACAGCAGCTTCTGTTCAACATCTGGAAACGCACAGCAGTGGATTTCAGTGCCCTACAGCCATCAAGACCTTACTGGGGATGCCGAGCATTTTCATGTAGCCTCTGGAGGGGATCAGACCCACTTGGGACCCTCCCCTTGATCTTCCCTGTGGGCACTGAAGAATAGAGATAATCCTGGCAGAGGCTCCACCGCCTGCCCCTGTGCTGCTCGGTGCCCTGGGGTTTGCAGGGGGAGAGCACAGGCTTCTAGCACTGCTACTCACCGTGGCTCACCCAGTAGCGGTCGCCCCAAAGCAGAGAGAGCCCAACCTCCTCTGAAGTGGTGCGCAACCACAGTGACGTCACGTGGGTGACCTAAAGTGGCCACATACATTTTGCCGCCAAACCTTACTCTGCATTCTGAAGCTGCAGTTTTGACACGTGGCATAAGCATTTATAAAATGCAGAGAAGCTGGAGGATTCTGAAGAATCTTAAGGCTTTAATTTCACCCTTCATAATCCTAGCATACCTTGTAGATACAATTTCTTCGTAGTCAGCCACGATATCCGATAAGCTAAACTTGCTGACTTTGATGAGTCTCTTCATTATCAACCTCCTCATCTAAAGAAAAATGCAGAAGGTAAAAGAAATGGAGCGTCTGTGTTATAAGGCTGTGTATCTGTGCTGCTTCAGGTGCACTGTGTATCTCACTCCTTGATATTTCAAGCAGTGAGAGGGTAGGGAGCTAGGGAAGTAGAAATACAGCGATTTCTGCTGTTACTAAAGTCATTCTCAGCACACAGTTGTGCCGAAGCGAATTCTTTCTACAGCCTTTCCTTCCTCCGTCATTGGCTCTTACCCGAACTCCTTGCTCAGCTTCCCCATCCAACTCACAGTCCGCATTGCCAGAATGGGTCTTTACAAAAAAAAAAAAAAAAAAAAAAAAAAGACAGTGCTGGGGGCCCATTTCTACAACAACCAGTAGTAACCTACATGACTCCTGACCTAAAGACTAGAAGAAATCTGCACATATGTGTTTCCCTTAAGCCCATCCAAAGCTAACTTTAAGTTCCTGCTCCACCAGCATGGCAAGAGAGCCAGCCAGTCAGAGCTCAAACCTTCACCTCTGCTGCTGTAGACCTTGACTTTTATTTCTTCTTTTTAAAATCCGAGCCATGGTCTCAGTATATAGCACAGGCAGGCATGACCTTAAGTAGACCAGGTTGGCCTTGAACTTGGCAATCCTCACTCAGCCTCCCAAGTGCGGGGATTACAGTTATGTACCATTATACTTGGCTTAAGTCCCCATTCTTCTAAAGACAACTGTAGTCTCAAGGAACTCTTCACTCTCCCCTCTCCCCTCGCTCCAGTCGTCAAGATAGGTTTAGGCTTTCAGACATGAAACCAGGAAGTGGAGTTGGCAATGTTCGGCTTTTTGTCCTGCTACATGTCATTCTGGAGACAATGCAGCCCAAAGCTTGGTTCTCTGCTTGAACTGGTTAGGAAATGGAGTGGTGGCAGAAGAGTGGGCAACACATCCTGCCACACAGGCAACAACCTGTTCCCTTGAAAGTGAACTGGACCTCCCTTCCCTTGGGAATTTTACTCTTTTGTCTCCTTTGGTATCCTGTAGGACTGGGCTTCTTGCTGAGTTTTCAAATATGTATTAGCCTGGAATGTTCTTTTCCAGAAAATTCCATGGCCGTCTCCCTTACCCATTTCATATCTAAATGAATAAGCAGTGAGCTATCATCCAAGTATTGCCTTCTTGTAGGCTTCCTTTCTTGGCCACCTTACTTACTGTTACACCCCCTAAATACACACACACACACACACACACACACACACACACACACACACACACATACACACACAGAGAGAGAGAGAGAGAGACATATACACATGAAAGAGGGAGGGGGTTCATGTCCTCATTTTCTACTCTTTCCCCTAGCATGTTTCATTCTCTCAAATATGATTTATTTTATTACATGGCTTCTTCCAGAATATAAACTTCCGGACTCAGTGAATATTCAATAATTGCCACTGGATAAACAAATAAAAGGACGACACTGAAGAGATGCACTAGCTTCTGAGATGCCATCATTTCAGCAAAACATTACCTGGTGACCCTGGGCCAGCCTGCGCTGTACTCCTTACAGCTTAAGCCCCTGCCGCAGCCACCACTGGTACTAATATGACAGCGAACCAGTGCACACAGTGGAACTCCTATAGAACACAGTAAACGCTGACAGGGCACTCCAACAAAGGGAAGGGTTAAGAACCTATAGACCAACAAAATTTGGGGTAAGCAATACCCATGCCCTGTAATTCTAGTATTCTTGTATGAGCCTACCTAATGTGTAGGTTTTCGCAAACCTCAGAGCAGGGTTTATACACACGCTTACGTCCCACTGCAGGGCTACGCAGCTTTAAGGCACCTCCCTAGGATTTGTTTATGCCTTTCAGGCATCCTCAGCTCTTACTACCTTAGCCTTTGGCAGAGCCCGCTTGCCTTCCTCTTGGACCTCCCAGAAGGAAGGTTCTCTTTCCTCAAGAGCAAGCACATTTTCCTGCTTTCCATTAAGGCAAACTCATTATTAATACATACTGTAAGGCTTGTTTTCAAAGTGCAGTGCTAGTTTGGATGAGGGAAAAGGGTGACACTGTAACATTCTTTCTTACACAGGAGCCGGGACTGAGCTCTCATACTGCGTTCATCGGTGATGAATAAACTAACCGAGAAGGAAATCTGAAGGGAGTTGCCATCCAACTCTCTATGGAAAGTATCTACCGTGCGCCCAGCCGATGGGGCCTCACCTCACAAAAGTAAATCAGTGCCGTGCTGTCATTACCTTTCTTAGAAAATTGACAGAATTGATTCTTTGCGCAGTAATGGAGTTCACATCTGAAGTGGAGATATCCTTCTGAGCCTGACTTTCATACTCCTAAATAGAGAATTAGGTTAGTGCTGCCTGAATCCAATCCAGGGATCAACCTGAGCACTCCAACAAAAACACTGTTGTTTGTTTCCACTCAAGCACAAACATGATGGCAAACACATCTCGGGAGGAGCCACCCTTTTTTGATTCTCTGAGAACTGACCCAAACTAGTTTATGACTAAATTCCATTTTCTTCTGGCATGGAGTCCACTGATCTTTTACTTGTATTCATCTGCTTAGTATATGCACCTCCACGTGTGTGACAGTCGGCAGAGTGGGTTCTCCTTCTATGAACTGGGTCAGGGATCAAACTCAGACTGTTGGGCCCTTGTCCTCGGACCCACTTGACAGGCCCACTGATACTCTGCATTGTAATGATGACCAAGAAAGGCTGTCATTTTGACAATGGAAAGATAAGAAAAGTCTTTCCTCTCTAAGCTTCTGTGATACTCTTGGCCAGGCTGTGAGCATGTTCCCACTACAACGTGAGCTTTTAATATGAGTCCTGCGTAGTTTTTGTAGCTTCTAAATGGCTAAGTGGACATCAGAATCTGGCATTTTACTCATGTTGGCTGGCATCAGCCTATAGCCGTAATTCCATGGCACAGGGGGTTTCCTTAGAGAAGGGAAACAGTTGTTTTTGAACTGTCTAAGAAAGCTCCAGAGCTGGGTTATGTCAGCTGGCCCCTTCCACAGCCGTCCGCTTTTACAGTCCCTTCCCAGGAGACTGGTGGTGGGCTGCTAACGTGCTTAAATGCAGATCTTTCTGAAGTAGGAAGAGAAGCTTCTATTTGGAACATTTACTAATCCATGGCACAAATACTCCCTGCCTACAGATTGCTGGCAGCTGCCAGGAACTCCCTGCACGTGTGCCCGGGAAGGGACCTGTCTCCCAGACTGTTACTGGCTGCAGATCTGAAGTTGCGATATGTTTTACAATTAATGTCTACATCCCCCGTGGTGGTGTTTCTCCTTGACTCCTCCCCAGAACTGCTGAGAGACTGGTGATATATTTTTATGATGACAAAAATACATCAGCCACATCAATTTAGAACATACTTAAAGGGATTTGTGCTGTTAAGTAGATTGGATAATACTATACTGTAAGGTCCAGTTAAGGGCATGGTGGGGGTTTAAGTGATCTGTTCAATTTTAATATCTACAGAGAAAGTTGTTACCAAAGTCAATACAGAGATGGTGATGGGTTTAAGGCAGCATGATACTGATTCTGCCATACAGTGAGCGGCGTTTGAACAGGAGCCAAGTACCTGGAAGACTACGTCCGGGATCTCTTTGTCATAGAGAGGCATCTGCTGCAGGAGGAAGAGATCTAGCTGGCCTGCGTTTCTCAGCTGCAACAGCTGGAAGCGTTTGCTTCTTCTCATTTCTTCCTCAGACACAAAGTTAAATTCATCCTGCAACTGCTCGAGACGGAAATATTTTGGAATTTCCTGTCCTTTGTGCCTCAGATACTGTAAAGCACGAACACGCAAAGTCTTTACTTAGGAAATTATTTTTGATTCGAGAATTAGTTCAGAATACTGTTTCTGCTCCACCTGAGTAGGAAGAGGGCACTTGAACCTACGGAGGCCTATGGCCTGCAGAAATACACAGCCAGCTGACATGGCTTTCTAACCTGCCTGACCATGGCTTACACGGTGCTGTATATAAACAAAAGGCAGACAGGGGCCTAGATGGGCCTATGGGTGTCAGGCCTGGAGGGTGGATATGATAGCCACTCTCAGTGTCCTAGGAAGAGATGTGACAGTGATGAAAGGAGGTAACAACTGCTGGGAACACAGAGCAGTTCAGTTGGCTGTAGGGATGGGCACAAGTGACCAGATCATGGTGGCTGAGTGCAAGAGAACATTTTTATGTCTTCTTGATAAATCATCTTGGCATTTTTTTTTTTTTGTACCTAATAGTATGGCTAGCATGTAACAGATGTTTAACAGATGTTAGCTTAAAATTTTGCCTGCCAACCATCAGGTCTAAAGGAGTCATTTCACTTGCTGCATTTCTAATGCCTTTTCAATACTCTAAACTGATTGAAAAATCACCTGTGCCCTCCATTTTACTTTTACATGCACCTTAAGTGTCTAGAAAAATACACAGCAAGTAATGAAGGAATGTACGAGATACATATGAGGGAATAAAATACATTTATAGCATCCAAAACTTACCATTATAAGTTCTGTTATATCTGAATACTCCGGATTATTTGGATCAATCCTGACGTCATCTGCCCAGTCACAAAGCTTTTGTGAGTTCATGATCCATGGGAGTCCAGGAACACCTCTCGCGTCAACATTCCTTAGCACACTGATGAGGGGGAAATATTTTGTGACTCTACATACAATATGCAGGTTACGCATTACACAGGCTAAAACCCACCCATGGTAGGAAGCCAGAGATAAGTCTACCCACGTCCTGTACTTAATGTTAAAACGAATCTATCTTTATGATATGCAGGCTGGTGCTCCTAACATTCTAATTTCACCATTGCTTTCTAATAAGTGTGCATTCTCCCTTAAATGACAATATACCTTGTTAAGCAAAAACCACTACAGATATTCATCTGTGCTGCCTCCAGTTTGCAGAGTAGATGAAATGCAGCAGATGCTTAAACGAACAGTGCTTCTTGGGTGTACTGTATAAACTCTAAACATAATAACGGGTTAAATATTCTATGTGATGCACAATACTAAAATGTAAGCCAAATATTTGTTTGTGCCAAATCAAGAAAGCACACAATGTAAAAAGTAAACTTAAGGGTCTGTCCGGATGGTTCAGTGGGTCCGCGTGCCTGCTACCAAGCCCAATGGCCTGAGTTCTGTCCCTGCGACCCACACAGTGGAAGGAGAGAACTCTTCCAAGCTGCCCTCTGACCTCCATGGGTGCTATGACATGCGTCTGTAAATATATGTGAAAATAAAATAAACACACAAAACAAATACATGTGGAAAATACTTTAAACCTGTAATATTGTAATGGTTGACATATAGCAGAAAGCATTGTGATTACATAGGCGGTATAGGCTGGGGGAGTATCTTTGCTCATCTTCAAACATGGGGGCTACAAAAATAAGTTAGGTTCGTGGTCTGTCCTTAGTGACTCAGCTGTAGACTAAGAGCAGAAAGGAGGCAACCCTGGGGTATGTGCTTGGAATTGCCCATTAACTTGATGTCCTCACAGATACGTTAACATGTCATGTGTAATTGGAAGAATTTGGAATTGGGTTTCTAAGATCTTTTTCTCTCAGGCACCTGAGAACAGTTCCCATCTGTCAACTGCACTCACAGAATTACAGTTTGGGCACAGACTCTGTAATGCTTTAGCCCAGGCGTGATGCCCACTTCCTAGGTCCTCCTTTCATCAGTGTCTGCTCTTAGCTCTCCAGCGTCGGCTATTAAGCGGTGGCAGACCCACCCCAGGACACGGTAGCTGTGAACGAACTCACAGACATTGCAGGTGGAGTCTGGGCCATTCTTTCTTTTATTTACTATTTCTGTCCTGGAAGTTGAATTTTCCTATATTTGTTACAAAAGATCTCTAAGACCTGACACCCTCAACATCTCGCAACAAATTCTCCTTCCTCTTGGGACAGTGTAGCCCATCTGCTCCAAAACACAGGGCTTGAGGCAAAACTTAAATGTTCACAAGTAGACTGGCGAGAAAAACTTACACAACTTACCTTCTAAAAAAGGGACATGTCATTGGATTTCAGGGTAGTCCATGACATCTGCCTCATTAAATATCACAAACCTCAGAACCATGCTGCAGTGGCTTCCTTAGCTACCCTACAGCAGCGGTTCTCAACCGGTGAGTCGCAGCCCCTTTGGGGGTCACTTATCAGGTACCCTGCATCTCAGATATAATGGCTCATACCAGTGGTGAAATTTTAGTTATGAAGTGGCAACTTAATAATCTTTTGGTTGGGGGGGGGGTCACCACAACATGAGGAACCGTGTTAAAGGGTCGCAGCATTAGGACGGTGAGAACCTTCCTAGCAGTGGCCTCACAGGCACTCAGTTGTGGGCTGAGGCAAAACCCCCATCAGCAGGAAACCATTTCCACAAACACCAAGTCAGCCACACTGTCTCTTAGCTCAGAGCCAATTGGAGAACTAAAGGCTGCACTGTGCAGACAGAGCACTGGAAGTACATCCTGGAATTCTAGAATTCTCCGTCCACCAAGCTGATAATCCATAAATGATTCTTTGGCAATCCAGAATGACTGGGAAAATTTAAATCCCCAGAAATGAACTCTTGGGGAGTCTGGGCCTTTGCCTGCAAGTTAAGGACTATGGAAATGCCTCTCTAGCTGTCCATGTGACTGTAAACCTGGGCAGTAAAGAAACACATCGTCCTCCACATAAAACACTGTCACAGTGGGATGAGTCCAAAGAAAAGTCAACACCCTACTGCTGTTTGTACCCCCCTTTATACGCATTTCTCATAGGATGTCTTGCTGAGCTGTAGAAGGATGTGTCAAACACACAGTTCATTACCTACAGTATGCTGATCTCAGCGACTGCGACACGGGTGTCAGGGGGATTCCATTTTCATCTAAAGCCCATGAGAGAGAATAGCTAAGTTTCCCTGAGGTCAAAAGGCAAAGTTCTTCATTGTCACTTCCCTCAAGATTAAAAGGCACATCTGTGGAAAAAAAAAAAAAAAAAACCAAAACGAAACAAAGAACCACACTTAGAACACATCACTGGTTTAGAAACACACAAGTTGAGGGGCCAGGACAATGACTTGGTGTGTAAATTGCCTCTTGCACAAGCATAAAGATGAGTTTGGATCCTTGGAACCTACAAGGAAGCTGTCTGTAATCCCAGAGCTGAGGAGGCAGAGACAGGTGGGTCCTGACACTCAGCTATCCAGCTAGCCCCGCCAAACTGATGCTCTGCTTGGCAGGTTCAGGGAGACTCAGTTAACAAGAAAGGAGCAAAGGTGGAAGGTCACCCAATGGCAGCTTCTGGGCTCCATCTCAGTACTCCTCCCTCTCCTCCGAGATGCTGTGAGGAGGACTGCCTTAGACTGCAGGTGAGAGGAAATACTAAGCCACACACAGAGATGAGCGCCTCTCCATTTTTTCATGCCTGGGATATTGTAACCATTCTCCCTGGGACTGGCTTCCAGTAAGAAAGGATCATTGGCTGAAAAAAAAAAACACCCCAAAACTCAAAAACCAAAAGGCAGACAGGCAGGAGGGCTGGCTCAGTGGTTAAGAGCACTTGCCACTCAATCCTGAGGACTTTGGTGGTACCCATACTTGGGTCTGTTGTGGGCTCCCTCTCTGGGGCAAGTAGGTGTGTGTGTGTGTGTGTGTGTGTGTGTGTGTGTGTGTGTGTGTGTGTGTGTGTGTGTGTGTGTGTGTGTTGCATCTCCCCAGGAAAAGTTTTATTACAGAATACCCAGCGAGGATTCTTTACTCATGAGCATGACCCAGGGTCATTTAGGATTTAGTACACATGAAGAAAGCCGAGGGGAGGAGATTTTAAACAAACTCACTGCTTCCTACGCCTCCATCCATAGGTATGACCAGTTTATCAGAACTAAATTCTGTATATTCCAGGACAGTCTTTCCTTTCAGCTCTGTCTTGTTAGGTAAAGGCAGATATAATTTAACCAGTAAACTTTCTCTTTTACTTATCTCATAAACCTAAATATAAAAGAAATGATTGAAACTCACCAAAATGCAAAACAAAAACAGTAGAAAAATAGAACTCCCAATAACACATTTTTGTCATTGCACATATAAGTAGCGTTACTTCTTTCTATTTCATTCACACAGTTAAGGCAGGAACAGGAAACTGGCAGGCCACATTGCAACTGCGCTCACAAAGCGGAGCAAGAACAGGAAGTGGGGACAGGCTAGAAAACCTCATCTTATATTTTACATTGACTCACTTCCTCCAGCAAGGCTCTACCCGCTAAAGGTTCAACAGCCTTCCCAGATCATGCCACCAACAGAGGGCTAAGTATTCAACCATGTGAGCCAATGAGACCAGAGGTCTGTTGGGTGGTAATCTGCCTGATTTCTTAAAGGAACCCAGAGAAAGGAAGAGGAGGGGTAGGAGGCGGGGGAGGAGGAGGAGGAGCAACAACAGCAACAACCAACCTGCCAAGAGACTAAAGCCACCAAGTCAGGGCTGGAAAATTGCGTAGTGATTGTTTGACACCCACAATAGCTCTATTGCTTAATGCAGCTTAAATAGTTCACTCAGAGTGAAGAGTGGCACTGCCATGCCCAGGCTGGCAGGAATATTAGCCAAACAGAATTATGTGGAGCACTGACAAACAAATTTTGTACTTAAGACATGAAAGGCTGTAACAGAGGTGAATTATGCATTTATTAATTGTAAATCCATTGTTAGTTATAGAAATCAGACATTCCTTAATAGAACATAAATAACCTATCATAAATAACAGAAGTTAACAAGAAAAAAATGACACATGTGGCATAAAATAAGACAGAAATATACATGGCAATGGCATACCTCCAAGCAAATTGTTTCAGGCCAGTATATCAGCTGAATGTTAAAAATTTGTTGAAACATAACTTTAAAATCAAACTGTAGGGGAGATACTGAAGTGCAAGAAACCTGTTTGCCATTGTAAAATATTTTGATAAAATATTTAAGCTTCTGAATTTTGGCTCTCCTCTTTTGCTCATATCTAAAAAAAAAAAAAATCAAAATATTAGATGACCCACAAAAGCAGAGACAATGTAAAATGTTATTTTTCCCTCAAAATTATCTTAGGATGTTTAAAAAAAAAAAAAAAGAATGACATCATCAACACCACCACACAAACTCAAGTTCAAGTGCACCTTTGTTTTCTCTGTTAAAGGAACTGTAAATCCTTTAGGCTTCATGCTGTGTTTGCCCCTTTGCTGCCGGCCCACAGGGAAACCATTGTTTCTCTGAACACTACAATAGGTGAGGCACTGTGCCACTTTCCTGAGGTCTCTGGAAACACTTGCTGGTCATAAATCACCCAGCGAGTGACAGGAGGTCCCTGTCTTCTCTATGCCCATCCAGTCGCCTAACCCAAGTTTTTAATCTTCTCGGCCACAAGGCTACCTGGTGAGCATTAAGGCTTGATCTTAGAACTGTTATTGGGAGGTAAGCCCTGGGCCCAGGCCTGAAACACCCCCACCCCCTCAGTTTATGGGAGGGTCAGAGTCTCTCTTCCCTTTGTTTGTCTACACATCTTCTTGTAACCCTCTTGGAAGGTCAGGGGACAACAAACATGTTTCTTCAACCTTCTTTTTGTCTCCCCCCACCTTCCCAATTACTCCAGAGAAAGCTGCCCTGTGTGTTGTCTCTGAAAGTAGTTTTAACAGTGAACTCACAAATAGATTATGTGTTATACACATAATTAAAGAAAAAAAAAAACATTTTGTATAACTCAGAAACCATTTGGTGTAACTCAAAAGCCATTCTCTGTGATTTGAGATATGACGCCTAAGCTTACCACTGGGCAGCTAGGGTAAGAGACAGGCCTTAGAAGCAAGCTCCTGGGAAGCTGCCTCAGATAGGGGCCCTGCCAGGGGCTGGCCTTGATATTTTAATGAAGTAACCCCAAGATGTGTTGATGAGCCAGCCATGATCAGTGGGCCCTGATAGCCTAAAGCTACTGCCCAATGACATGATACGAAAATTGGAATTTTGGCAATGGTCTCTAGGGTCACACTGCCATGCTCCCAAGACACGGCTCCTGTCCCCTCTGTGTTGACACCATCAGCAAGACTTTGAGACTGTGTGCGGTCCTGGCCTCAGTGGCCGTTGGACTTCCAGCATTGTCACTGGGCTCCTAGAGGCCACTGGGCAGCATTCTTGGGGACTTCCTGGCCTCTGACCTCCATCAATGCCTTCCTCCGGCCTGCCACAGCCGAAGGACTTCACTGCAGATGTGGATTGAGCCTACAGGGTTCAGAGTGTTCACGCCACAGAAGGTTCCCCAGTGAAACCTACAGCAGCATTTCTGCCCCAAAAACTGTTCTCTGCTTGGTGAGATGTCTGCTTTAACTTTTTGTATTAGCATGATAGTGTAAGGAGTGTTTGTTTGAATAAACCGAGCACATTTGAAAGTCAAATCTTGTATGGACATCCTAATTGCTGAGGGCCATAAGATCTATAAAGATCTCAGGCTGTGCTTTCCACGTTATGAAAATTTACCAACTCAGAATTATATTATCTCCAGGAAATGGCGCCCCTTTTCTTCTGTTGTAATCCTCCCTCGTCTCTGTATTCTTCCCACTTCTGGCCTTGGCATCAACACTTTACTCTTTTCTAAAGAATCGATTTTGTTTGTCTGTGAAGGGGCAGCCACACTATATGATGGCAACTGCTTTGCAAAGCTATATTTCCTGTATTTTGCCGTAACCCTACTGTGCCTCTTCCAGGTTTTCTGTCATGCATATCCTCTTTTCCTCGGTCAGGTCCCAGGATCTCCACATGTCTAGATATGAGCTCAAGCTGGACCGTAGGAGGGTTTCTGGCGATTAGAAGCCAGCATTCCTCAGGGACTTGTGAAATGGGTTTACCATCACCGGGTCCTTCCTCCCACCTCCTTACACTCTTCATGATCTTAAGGGCAATGGTGGCACACACCTTCAATGCCAGCACTGAGGAGGAACAGGCAGGCAGATCTCTATGAGTTCGAGGCCATCATGGTCTACAGTGCAAGTTCAAGGACAGCCTGGGCTGCACAGAGAAACCCTGTCTCGAAAAAATACAAGATAATAAAGTAAAAAAAACAAGCTGCATGATTTGTCCACCGCCTTCTCTCTCACACTGCCTTACCACTCCATTCTCTGCCCTCTGGTACTTTCTCCCCTCCTGTAGATAGCCTGACCACACCTTGTCTACTTGTCTTTTTCTCTGCTCTGGACTCTTTTTGATGCCTCTGGATATTTTCTCTCTCTTATTCACAATAAAAATCTTCTCCCAAACAGAGTGGCAGTATCTTTACTGCGGCCCCTCCCATATCCTCTCCAATTTCTTTTCATGATTTATTTCCCTGCTTTTGTTTTGGTGGACGTTTTGTACATGTTTTACCTAATAAATTATCTTAGGCCCTCATGCAAAGGAGCTCCAGGACAAATAAAAGGCTGCTCTATTTCTGCTGGGCCACTCTGCTCAGAAAGAAGGTGGTAATAATTGTGCCCTCCGTCTGCTCTTCTTTGTGTTTGTCTTTCAATATAACCATCCATCCATTTGCTTATAAGTGTGACTAGTTACTGGGGCGTCATCCGTGTTCCAACTCTGTACTAAATGATGCATTCGCAATACTCAAAGATGAAATCATCCTGCCTCCTCTGGGATAGAGATGTAGAAAACTAGATGCAGTTCAGTGCCCTAAGCTGCAATATCCTGTTTAGGACAGATGGGACCCATAAGCCTAGTGGATGAGAAAAATGGGCATTATATTTGTTTATGCATAATGTCAAAGGCAAGGATGAGGAAGAAGATCTGGAAAGGAATGGAATTTGTACTGTCAAAAAAAAAGAAAAAAGAAAAAAGAAAGAAAGAAAAAAGAAAAAGAACCTGTCCAGGTGGCCAGGGGCCGTCTTGATACAATGCTAGGCGTTCTGTAACGGGCAAGGCAACAATACAATGTTACTTAACAGTGCCTTATATCCCCCATTGCTGCCTGAATAAATACTACTGCCATGACAAAGTATAAGACTTACTAATGCTAGTGAAGACAGTATAGGTTTTATGGCAAGTTAAAATGGCCTGTGTCCTCCCTTAGGAATGTATTTGCTATGTGGCCAGGAGCAACTTTACCTTCCCTTAGGATAAACTCCCCCATTTCCAAGACAAGGACATCATCAAACTCCACTGAGCTTTGGGGGCAGTGAAAGGTGAACATGTGGATATGCAAACCTGATGGTGGGTGTCAAACAAATGGTACTCAAGAGACCTGACATCATTATTAGGAACAACACAGTCCATAATGGGCAATGAAGAAACAGTTCTCTACGGTGCTTACAGTGAACACTTGGATAGGTTTGTTAATTCTGCTGTGAAAGAAAGTTGTGGCACCAGAGTGATTGGCTTTGTCCTTTCAATTTCCATGCCTTCGAGGTCTGAAGCTGGAAGGGGGAGAGTCTAGAAACCAAAAACAGAAGGACATGTAATTTACCACATAAACTGTCTACCCTTGTACTTGTGTGGTATTGCTGCAAATTCCAAGATGCATGTGCCAAGCAACAAAATCCCCTAGCTAGTTAGCCCGGTGGGCGTCACCACGCGTACTACAAACCTCCTCCCGCGTGTCTTCGTTCTGAACCGGAGTGTCTTCACTTTCTTCCCCAGATACTTCTGTCCTTCCTGCTTGGCTCCGCTCATCCCACGTGCTCATTTTTAGCCTAATTAACAATAAATAAAATTGTTTAAAGAGGAGGGAGGGGCAGGGTTCAGGCTGTAGCGTGATTAACTAAATAAATAAATGCAAAAATTTTTTTGTTTAGAGTAGAAACAATATAGGTATTTGGAGTTGTTGAGAGATAAATTTGGAAAACAAACTTCCTAAGCATTTTGGCAGTTTTCATCATTTCTTCCTCGTCGGTAAGTCTGCCACCAGCGTTCCTCCTCGGGTGAGAAAAATAGCCAGAGGAATGGGATATGTAAAGTAAAGGGTGACGGCCACACGTCTGGGATCTTCTCTCACAGTCTATGCTACGCAAACAACCTGGTGTAGAGGTAGGTGAAAATGACAGTGACTGCACGGCCCAGTTGCTCATGGGGAGCGGGAGAGGGGGGAAGGGGGCGAGGGTGGGGGGGGGGGCGCAGCTGCTGCACTAACAATAAGAAATTCAGTGCTGGGACTGTTTCCTCTCCTACTCAGAGCCCTGAGTACCTGCTACACATCGGCTCCATTCTCACTGCTCAGTGCAATGGGCACTACTACAATTCAACCAAGCTCCACTTACTTGAATGTTTTCAGATAGCGACTGTCCTGGGAGCTGAATTTTCTTGATTAAGGGGTTTTGTGCTTTTCAGTTCAAAGCTTCGTGTGTGTGTGTGTGTGTGTGTGTGTGTGTGTGTGTGTGTGTGTGTGTGTGTGTGTGTGTGTGTGTGTGTGTGTGTGTGTGTGTGTGTATGTGTGCGCACGTGTGTGCATGTGTGTGTGTGTGTATGTGTTGTTGTTGTTGTTTTTAAGCTTTAGGAGGAAATCTTTTGGGATGATGTGACCTCTGCTCGGAGTATAGAAGGGCACAGTTACTCTGGAAAGCAGTCTGGCTGTTCCTCAGAATGCTAACCAGATTAGTGCCACATGATCCAGCAATTCCTCACCAGGGTATAGTCCCTGAGAGACCTGTCCACACATTTGAGGGGTGATTACAAACGGGAAGGCAACTTTTTTTTTTTCAGGTGATGTGAGTGCTTTCAGACTGTGGGATATACTAAAAAAATGATAAACTGTGAAGTATGTCTTAGCAGAGCTGTTTGAAAAGTTAATATGCTTTACCCTTGGACACAGGGACGCTACAGAATTGTGACAAATGACTGAAGCATCTAGGCCTACTCTCATCTCACAATCAGGCTGACTGGAGGCCTGAATGCCTTCGGTGTCTTGTGTAAAGTGCACATCCCAGCAATCGTGAATCAGATGACTTCCTGTTCTTTAATGCAATGGCTCACAAACTTTGTAACATATTAAATCACTCAGAGAGATGCGGTGTTAAGAGGCCTGAGATTGAACCATACACCATACCAACTAAACAGGAACAGCGGAGGTCAGGCTTCCAGTGACACTAATGGATGGGATTCTGGAGAACCAGTGTTATCAGTAAGCTATTAGTCAATCTCTATTGGGTGCCATTAGTCACATGTCATGAGGCTGTTAGGACTAGAATCCCTTTCAGACAGTTATTGAGGAGGAGTGGTCTTGGTTTTGTGGACTCCTTTTTACTCTGGACCGTTTGGAAAACGACAAGTTTCTGGTTTGTTTAGTAAGTGCAGGGTCTCCTCTTGTGTGGCTTGCATTTGCCTTCTCCTCTTAGGCACCTCTCGGTGATCTGAACCTTCTCCAGGCAGTAGAAGCAGGACACAGGGGAAAACAGTAACTCACCGGTGGTTCTCAAACACCCTAATGTGCTGCCACCCTGTAATACAGATGTGGTGGCCTTCAACCATATTATTTCATTGCTACTGCATAACTGTAATTTTGCTGCTGTTATGAGTTGTAATATAAATATTTGATATGCAGGGTATCTGTGAACCATTCCCTATGAAAGGGTCATTAGAACCCAAAGGGGTTGTGACCCACAGGCTGAGAACCACTGGTATTTTCTGTACAAAGAACCTGGGTTCTCTGTATTTATCAGTGTTGTGGTGAGGGACAGTAGCTGGTAGCAACTGGCTCAGTTTCTCTCTACCTTTAAAAATAGTACACACACACACACACACACACACACACACACACACACACACACACACTGACTTATTTAGATAGGGGTGGAGGGCTCACACCCATGGACACCATGTCATAGATCCAGTCTTTCCTGGAGAGGTGGCTACAGTCCCATTCAGTTAGAATCTACTGGGACCAGGTTGGTCGTTAGTACAAGAATGGTAAAGTTAGTCAGGAAGAAGAATTTTTGGGAACATTCAACACACTGCCTTTCTAGTTGATCTGACCGATAAAATGCTTAAACTTGCCGTTCCAACTTAGGATCACTGGAGCTAAGCCTGGCTAGCACCAACCTAGTCACTGACACTTTGGGACAGAGTTTAGGGGTTTCTTTTTTAAAAAATATATTTTATTAATTTATTCATATTACATCTAAATTGTTATCCCATCCCTTGTATCCTCCCATTCCTCCCTCCCTCCCATTTTCCCCTTACCCCCCTCCCCTATGACTGTGACTGAGGGGGACCTCCTCCCCCTGTGTATGCTCATAGGGTATCAGTTCTCTTCTTGGTAGCCAGCTATCTTTCCTCTGAGTGCCACCAGGCCTCCCCATCCAGGGGACATGGTCAAATATGGGGTTTCTAAGCAGAAGTGCTGTGGAGAGGTGAGTCCCAGCCTGAGTGTGTTGAATGCTAGGAAGAGCCAACACCGAGGGCCTCCGGTGGGATGGAGTTCAGAGCAGTGAGGACAGGACTTGGTGAACATGTACCATGTGCCACAATTCTGAACAGGCTTATGGTATCCTCTGTGCATGGGTCTGTCGAGTTGCTTTAAAAGATTGGAAGCAAGTTCAAGCTCCAACTGATTCAGGGGCTCGGGGTGAAATTCCACACTGGCTTGGGTTTGCAAACTGAAGCACTTTTGTCAAAAGCTACTGTGCAAGAAGAACAACAGAAAACACACCTTCCCTGGCCACCTGAAACAACGCTCGCCCTTACCAGTTCTGAAAAAGATAGACTCGGGACAAAAGGCTGTCAGGAGGTACCTCGTTATTTCTCTGGAGCTCATGAATAGCTTATATGGCTAACAAATTTAATTCTGAATTAGAATTCCCATTTGGTAAGTACACTTTTGTGACTCAGTCTAATTACTTATAATACATTTCACCACATTATATATATGGTGTGTCTTATATGCAAAGTACAATTGCTGGGTCCATGTTCAATTTAATGAGAAGGTGCCACACCACTTCTGTGCCCATCAGCAGGGAGTGGAGATTTTTCCTCTCCAGCATCTTTGGCAGCACTTGTTAATGACTTTTTCATTTTTAGCCATTTGAACAGTATGTTAATACTGTTTAACTTACATTTCTTTCTGGCTTGTTGAAAAGCATTCCTTCATGTGGCAATCTTTCATCCACTTGCCTCTGGCCCATGTCTGTCCAAACCCTTTGACCACTTATAAATCAAGCCACATTATAGCTGAATTGTAAGATTCACTCATTCACTCAGGCCTTTACTGAGTATGTGAAACAGTTATGTTTCTTTGCCATCTTTTTCCAGTCAGTGTAAATTCTCAGGATTCACAGAATTTCCTCAGAGGCCAATAAGCACAAACAGAGTGGTCACTTACCTATGAAACTGTAGCTTTACTGGGGTGCTTGTAAATCCTTGCTTTTGCCGGAGAGATTTCATCTGTTTCCAAGTCTGTAAGACACTGTGCAGCAGAGAGTGGTCCTTTTCCCTTTCTGCGTCATACAGCTGCTTTGTGTCACTGTGAAAATAATTGCAGACCAAGGGTGGGCTGCTAGATCAGAACTGATAAGACTGTAAGTCACTTGGAACGTTGTAGAAGAACTTATTGGACCCAGCTCATCTGCTCCCCTACTATACCCACATCTGAAACCTCTATCTTAGGATGCCTTTCTTTTATCCACTGAAAACCCAGTAGAAATGTACTCTGCAAAGGTTTTACCACCATTCTAAAGTGCTCTGCTAAAATGTGAGCTTTCTACCGAGAGAGGGGGAGGGAGGGAGAGGGAAAGACAGAGAGAGGGGGAGAGGGGAAGAGAGAGAGAGAGAGAGAGAGAGAGAGAGAGAGAGAGAGAGAGAGAGAGAGAGAGAGAGAGATCCTATCTGAGGAGTCTGCAAGACCCCAAAGGAACATATAGATGTTGGAAGAAAGCAACAGTAAAAGAAAGGGGCCAAGAGGCCCTGGCACCTTGGTGATGTTTCGTGCTATCTATGTGACACTTTAGATCATTTCTGCCTGGGATTCTACTGTTGATGACAACACTGTATATAAACTAGCTGGTGCTTTTATTTGCTCTGATACAAGAACGTGCTCCGATAAGTTTTATCTTGCCGTCTAGTAAGTTCTATTTGAGCAGCCCCCAGCCACTAATTTAGAAACAGTTCAGACACTTTCAGATCTCAGACTCTTAAGAGGTTTTGATGAGAAGGAATGGTGAGGACAACGCTGAGTATTAGACATTCCAGGGAGGTGCTGTGGAAGGACTGTTGTTATTTGAAATACTGGGGGGGTTGGGGGGTAGAGAAACTCTACACATTATTCAACCTGGATCACTTCCCTGGTGGTGGGCAGAATCCATTCCCAAAAGCTCTTGTATTAAGACATTAAAACCCACCGCCCTATCATGACCATGGGCCCCTCATGGCCTAACCAGCTTTAAAGGACCCCACCTCCTCCCAATACGGTTACCAACAACCCATTTGGACCCCCCACTGATGTACTGTTAAGTGACTAAAGCTTGAGGATTCTAACTTAACTAACAATGGACCCGTGATCTCGCTGTCTCCCTGGCAGGGGGTGGCACCTTGCTGGAGGAAGTGGGTCACTAGACTGTATGGAATGCCTCTTGTGCCTACACCTTCCTTTCTTCTCTCTCTGCTTCCTGTCTGCTTGCTCTTAGGTCAGTATCCTCCTGTGACTTATTCTCCCCAACCATGGATTCCAGCCTCCTCAAGTCTGTCGCATCCTTGTGGAGCTCCTGTGACATGTGTCAGTCTAGGTAACTGGTCTCGGGTAGCCCAGGCTATGATTTTCTGCTTCACAGACTTTCTATACGCTTATCTTCAGGTTCACTGACTTTTCTGTCTGCTTAGACCTGCTTTTAAACCAAGTCCTTGAGTGAGTTTCCTTTTCAGTTGTCCTACTGTCTTAATTAGAGTTTCCATGGCTGTAAAGACACCCTATGACCAAGGCAACTCTTATAAAGGACAACATTTCATTCGAGCTGGCTTACAGTTTCAGAGGTTTAGTCCATTACCATCATGGCAGTATGGTGCTGGAGGAGCCAGTTCTACATCTTGATCTGAAGGTAGCCAGGAAGTGACTGGTACTTCACATTGGGCAGAACTTGAGTATAGTAGACCTCAAAGCCCACCCCCACAGTGACACACTTCCTCCAACAAGGCCACACCCCCTAATAGTGTCATTCTTTATAGGCCAAGCATTCAAACACATGAATCTATGGGGGGTGGGGGTGGGCACAGCTACTCAGACTACCACGTTCTACTCCCTGTCTCCCATAGGCTTGTAGCCATAACATAATTCAAAATGCATTCAGTCCAACTTCAAAAGTCCCCACAGTCTATCACAGTCTCAACAAGGTTTAAAAGTCCAAAGTCTAAAGTTCAATCTTCTGAGATTCATGCAATCTCTTAACCATAATCCCCTATAAAGTCAAAATAGAAACCCAGATCACATATTTTCACATATCATGGCACAACACACACACTACCATTCAAAAGTGTAGGGAAGGGAGCACAGTGAGGAAATACTGGGCCGATGTAAGACAGAAAGCCAGATGGTAACTCTGTATCTCTCCAGATCTCGGACTTCCTTCAAGTTTTGTTGACTGCAACTTCTTTCTTTCTCTTGGGCTGGTTCCACTCCCTGTTAGCAGCTTTCCTTGGCAGGTATCCCACAGCTCTGGCATCTTTTACCTCTTGGGCTCTCCCAAGATAAACCAGGCTTTACCTACATCGCTTCACACAGTGGCCTCTCTGGACCTCCATGCAGGGGCACCCCTGCCACACACCTGGCCTTGGCAACTTTCCTTAGTCTTGGAGGGAGAATTCTTGACTCTAAAGCCAGAACCACACGGCGGAAGCTGCCAAGTCCTGCTGTTTGCTGGGGCTGCAATGTTCTATTACAACGTCACCAGCTTTCTGTTTCCCGTGGTTTCCTCCACTGACTAAGCTTGACTGTCATGGAACTTGTTCTGTAGACCAGGCTGGCCTTGAACTCAGAGATCTGAATACCTCTGTCTTGTAAGTGCTGAGCTTGTCAGGGTGTACCACCACACCGAGACCTAAGCATTTCTTCCTTCCTTCCTTCCTTCCTTCCTTCCTTCTTCCCTTCCTTCCTTCCTTCCTTCCTTTCTTTTTTTTTTTTTTTTTTTTCTCTTGACCTAAAAATGTCTTTAATTCATTTTTGTTATAGATTTTTAAAATTATGCTCATTACGTTGCAAGATCTGGGTTGTCTTCCTGACTCAAGATCCAGATCAGGTGTGTATGGACTGTAGTTCATTCCAGATACAGTCAAGTTTATGGTTGATAATAGCCATCACAATCCACCCCTTGTCAATTTGACAGACTGTCATATTTCCTTATGTCCAAATGAAAACAATAACCAGGTTATAATAAGGCCTAACATGATATAACTATGCCTTGTACAACTGTAAATGCATAAACAATACCAGGCCATAATAACATCTAGCATGATATAAGTATCCCTTCTACAACCACAAATGCACTGTAAATTTAGAATAGGTGGCAATGGCTGTTGGGAAACATCCTTTTCACAAGATGGAAGCTTATCTGGTGGAATCTTCCCCTGAGGTCACCACTCCCTTAATCATATTTAACATCTTTAATCTGTTTATCTCTTTGAACACAGGATTAATTCCATTCCACTTCCTGGTGCTCCTTTAGCCCTTGAATTTTGTATTTTTGTATTTTTCCTTTCTCAGCTTGCTACATTTGATCAAAAGGTTCTTCATCAGAGTGAACCATAGAACGGAGTCTATACCAGGCTGTTTGAGCTTTTCTTTGTCAATACAATTAGTTTAAATCTCTTCACCTTAGGCCCAGGCAGACTCTCCTGATGAAGACAAAAAGCAGCCACATTCTTTACCAAAATATCACAAGAACAATCTCTAGGCAACATAATAAAGTTCTTTTCCTCTGAAACCTTTCTGAGACAGGCTCCCACAGTTCAAACCACCCCCAGCACCACTCTCTTCCATGTTCTTACTAGCATGGTCCATCAAGCTCTGCTTAAAGCAATCCACTGCTTTTCTAGTCCAAAGTCTCCAAAACCCACATCCCTCCAAACAAAAGCATGGTCAGGCCTATCACAGTAATAACCCAGTCCCTGGTACCAACTTCTGTCTTAGTTAGGGTTTCCTCTTGCTGTGAAGGGACCATGACCATGGCAACTCTTATAAAAGGAAAACACTTCTTTGGGACTGGCTTGCAGTTTCAGAGGTTTAGTTCGTTATCATCATGGCAGGAAGCATGGCAGTGTGCAGGCAGACATGGTGCTGGAGGAGCCAAGAGTTCTATATCTTGATCCAAAGGTAGCCAGGAGGAGACTGGCATTCCACACTGAGTAGAGCTTGAGCAAAGGAGACTTCAAAGCCCGCCCCCACAGTGACATACTTCCTCCAGCGAGGCCACGCCTCCTAGAAATGCCATTACCTATAGGCCAAGCTTTCAAACACATGAATCTATGGGGCTATACCTATTCAAATCACCACCTATACTTTCCAGCTCTAGTCTTTCTCTTCAGAAATTTTGGAAAGCTTTTTATTAAGTATTTTCTCATGGTAGTTCTATGAATTATTTCTATATAAACATGAGTCTTAAGGAAAAACTAGCAACACTTCTGTAATCTCTTAAAGAATAGGAAGTTCTATTTTTCAAATTTTATATATCTAAAAGCAATCACAACATGTCATCGAAGGAAGTCACTTAATAAATGTTTGATACATAACAGGACTCACTCAAAGCCTACCTACCTTATCTGCCAATAATAATCTTGTAACGAATTTCTGGTAAGCTGATTTATTTCTGGGTTTTCACTTGCTAGTTTGGTAGCTTCTGTCAGTGCTTTCAGCTGCAATCAAGAAAAGAAGTTTTTGCTGTATTTCATATACGTGTGACTGTCACTTTAACTCACCTGTAAAGATTTAAGTCCAGATGTGTGCAACAGATTCACATGAGTGTAAATTTTGTCCTCCTACCTTTCATAATTTAATAATTAAATTTAGTAATGAAAACAAGGCAAGACTACATACATAATAGTAAATAAATGTAATAGCAGTTCTTTGCAGAGCAGTGGTGGCATATGCCATAATACCAGCACTTTGGAGGCAGAAGCAGGCCGATCTCTGTGAGTTGGAGGCCAGCCTGGTCTACAGAGTTGAGTTATAAGACAGCCAAGGCTATGCAAAGAAACTTGTCCCAACAAACCAACACCAACACCAACAAAAAGCAATCAAACAAAAAAGACAGTTCTGCAAGTCAGTACTGAAATGGTGGTGGTAGCCACCAGGCTCACCTTTGGAGACAAATAATCAAGTTGAAGCTCAATTTCATCTAATACCTAGCTCTGAGTTACACATAGAATAAAAGACTACAGGTTACACACACGTCATAATAATGAATAGAAAACCATCTATAATTTGGTCTGTCAGATACCAGACACTATCAGTTGCCCTTAAATGATCAATTTTCTTGGCTAACAGAGTATGGATTGACTCAGAAGCCTATAGTGTGGAAATATGTGACAAACAGTAATTTCAAACAGATTTTTTTATGCAGAAATCCATGAATATCAACAATAGAGATAAAGTCTCTCTGTAATTGTATTAGTAGATACCACTCTATGGAGATACAAATTATTGTCAATATATACAAATTTTAAGAACTATTTATTTATTTAAGTATACAGTGTTTCACCTTCATATATGCCTGCATGCCAGAAGAGGGCACCAGATCTCACTATAGATGGTTGTGAGCCACATGTGGTTGCTGGGAATTGAACTCAGGACCTTTGGAAGAGCAGGCAGTGCTCTTAACCTCTGAGCCATCTCTCCAGCTCCAATACATACAATTTTAAAGATGAGGTAATTTGCTAGGTACATTATATAGAGCAGAAATCTGTAAATAAAATTCCTCCCAAGGTCATGTATCAACTTCAGAATTAGCGCTTCTATGTGTGAACTCCATGACCACACTGCATTAAAACTTAGAATCTTTGGTATTCATAGGGACTATGCCCATGCTACTAATGCATTTCCTCCATCTATTAAATTCTCCCACACAATAAATAACACAAAAGTCAGACAGATGAACCAAGTTCTGGGATTTCTGCACTCACAGTTTTTTGTTTTTCTGTTTTTTGTTTTTTAAGGAGGGTTTTGCTATCTATCCCAGGCTGGTCTCAAACTTAAAGCACTCTTCCCCTTCAGCCTCCAAGAACTGCTACTATTGTGTGTACCACCACAGCAGGCTATACTTGTATGAACAAGCGTACACTTATTAAGGTACAATTCATATATAACTTTATGAGATCCCTGGTGGCTCTGTCAACATTGCATGGTTACTGAAATATGTACTATTTGATTTCAAGCATACTTGGGTGAATGAGACCAACAATTTTTCTTCTTCTAAAAAAAAAATATTCATTAACAGAATGCTTGGGTATGAGGAACCCAAAGAAGGCTCAGATGAGAGGAGCTGCAATAAACGATGGATACATCTCTGATGTTTCTTCAGCACTTACAACTCTCTTCATGGTGTCCAAAGATGACTACTTAGTCACCCTCAGAAGAAGACTTTTCTATTTCACAGAGGTTCAAGACTGCTACTCATTTTAATGCAAGATTTAAAAGTGGTGCCTCTTAAAATCACTGTAATTTCAAATGTTCTTCTTGAGCCATAGGGCCAAGAGTAGAACTGACTACTGGAGTGGTTCTCAGCCTTCCTAACGCTTTCACCCTTAATACTCTTCTTCATGTTGTGGTAAGCCCCAACCATAAAAACATTTTTGTTGCTATTTCATACCTTTAATTTTTGATACTTTTATGAATCATAATGTTAGTGTGTATGTTTTTCAATATACATTGGCGGCCCCTATGAGAGGGTCATTCTATCCCCAAGGGGGTCATAACCCACAGGTTGAGAATGGCATGTCCTCTGAGGCAGGCTTGGGGCATCTCCTCAATAAGTCAAACCTTCCAACTTGTTGTCAAATCGCTGTTCTAACAGGCTAAATATTCAAGTACCAAGGGAGACTGTTTGCTGATAACCGCTCTATGCCAAGAGCGTCCTCTCCTAGGATTAAGTGTTGGACCCTGGAAAGTCAACAAGACCCCCCTCACCTTCTCATAGAGCAGCTGAGATAAGCTCTGCTTCTGCCTGTCCTGAAGAGACTCGCAGAGCTGCAGCAGCCTGGCACAGAGCACTTGTTCTTGATTGAAGAGCGGGTGGTGGCTGAACTGCAAGCCCACGATGTTAAGATCTAATTGGTACATTTCCCTTTGACCATCCATTCTGCTCCTAAAACAGCATCCCAGGTCAGATTTCACTGCCTTTTAAAGAAAAATATGCATGGAGTTCATTTGATTCTGTTGCCTTTGAAACCACAAGTGACTTTTCTATATAAAATAATGTGCTGGGAGCATTTAAATCCCAGAGCTACAGAACTATAAAGGCAGTGAGTGAGTGGTTCATCTTTGAAATTTTTTTAGGCTCTTGATTTAATCAAATAGATTTATAGTACTTTTTTATTATAGTAGCTTATTTTAACCCAGAATCTTAATCATCTTGCTGTAAATTATTGTCATCCACACCATGACTGTTTATATGGATATTAGGTTTTCAATTTACAAGACCCAAAATAATGTTTTATGGGAACACCATGGCAAATTGTGTTACAACTTTTGCAGTAAGAGTTTTGTCTTGTGAGTCAGAGTTAAATGGAATCATCTATTAAAACATTATTTAGAAGTGAATAAAACTGGTGATCATCTGAAAAATCCATTAAAGGAACCCCGACTCTCTAAGTGGTCTGAGGACACCATCCCTCCTGTATACAAGACTCAGGGTTAGGTCCATTTGGATACTAGACTGAACCTCAATTATAATTGTTTCAGTCTGGAGGTCCTAGATTATATGCAAAGTGGTCCATCTGTGTCTTAATCTGTTCTTCAGTTGCAGCATTATGTCTAAAGACAAGTGGCAGACTTTTAGTGATGCAACTTGAGAGACCATGGTGAGTTCCTTAGCGCACACAATCTACCCTAACTCCCAGGACCGAATCCACCACAGAAGGACAGCACTGAGCGCCCCCCCCTCTCTCTCTGGATCAGTCTGCTAGAAATGATCTGCTGTTGGGGTTTGAACAGGGCTTTCCCCCTCTGAAGAGCACATTGAATTTGATTGCTATTCAGGGTTATTTAGAAGTTGGACCCAGTGCGATTTTTGAAAGGTAACTAGTCCTCTTTTCTCATGAACAGATTAATCACTGTTAGCAGTTACATGCGATTAATGGTGCCTTGGTCTGCTCTCTATAGCTGTAATACAGACCTTGACCACCAACAACCTGAAGAAGAGAGGGTGTACAATCTCCAGACTGTACACATGCCCTACAGACTTGCCTACAGGCAGTCTGCTAGGGACACTGTCTCAGCTGGGGTTCCTTGTCCCAGATAACTCTAGCTTGTGTCATCCTCAGTGAGTGCAAGTGTTGTTACAATGGCCAACAACCGGATACACCTGATATCCATCAACAGAAGAGCAGATGCACAAAACAATTGGTTCTCAAACAATTGAGATCTACATAGAAAAGAAACAAGCAAACTATTGCTGTACACAAATAGAGTAAAGTTTTAGTGGTTCCATTTATGTAAAATGCACGAAACAGGAGTAATCCACAGAGCTAAGAGTTACAGTGGTGGTTCCCTTGGTTACCATTCATTTGGTGCTTAAAAAACAAGCAAACAAACCCAAAAAACCCACCAAAGTGAGGATCATACAAATTTTGTATTGAGGTTTTAACTTCACATCTTTCCCACCATTAAATAGACCTCAATAATCTCAAAGGTTACTTAACATTTTATCTGAGGTTAGCTATTCTATGACTAGGCTCAGTGTGCTTAGAAGGTAAGATAAAACCATGAAAATATAAGTTGTAATTGATATTACAAGAACTGTTATCCAAGCATTATTGTAAACTGGCCGCTGTTGCTTACCTTCTTATGTATAGTCTTTAGTGCTGGGTTCAAGGATTCCTTGCTCGTGCTGAGCCTAAAATTCCAAGACTGCCTAATAGGTGAAGGTAAGGACATTATTTCTCCACTTTCTTCAAACCAGCATTTTCCCTATCAAAAATAGGTACAATATATAGTAACTGAATATTCCACTAAAAAAAAAATGTCAAATGATATCTGCCACTGGTTTAACTTATTAGCTGGCATACTTGCCTCCTGTAAGCTGAGCAGACGATTTTCCATTTTGTTGCACATCTTTTTATACGTCTCTGGCTTTTTCTTAATGTAAAATCCTTCATCTTCTAAGATTCGAGGCATCATGCCTTTTGGCAGCTTATGCTGGCTGGCCACTTAACGACAAAACTTAGATAATCACTTTAAACTCCATAGTGGGAGAACAAACACACAAAATATCTTTTTTTTTTTTTTTTTGCTGCTCCAACATGCACATAAGCTAGTGTCCTATAACATGGAGCATGCATGACTTGTATAATTTGGGGGAGTGTTTTACCTGGAGAACTACTTGGCACAAAAATACATGCCTCTTGGTTTTTTATCTGTTCTTTATCTTCACATTCCGCAGCTTTAATCTCAATTAAATCTGTTAAAATTACTTCTTCCATAAAATCCTCATCTTGGCCTTCGGCAACACTTTGTAAACTGCCACCAAATGCAGAGTGTTCGAAGTAACTATCACTTACTGTTTTCTGTAGAACAGCAAAAATAAAGACCAGTCTGCACACTTTCCCGGCATGACAATTTATGCAGATAAATGACACGTTCCAGGGCCTTACTATGGATCAAGTGCTAGCTGAAACTATAACATATAATACTGATAAAATAAAGATTATGTTAATGCTATGTAATATATTGCTGTAGCGCACTGTTCAATTCTCCAGTGACTGTTGCTGAAACAGAATGACACCTTAGGCTCCTTCTGCCCTAGGGAAACGGTTCAGGCACAGGACTGGCATTAGAAGGGCAGGTTTAGGGCCACAAGACCTACGTGGTCTTCAAACCTCCCTTTTGGTTTTCATCACCCCCAAAGCAGCACTACCTTAAAAGTAGACAATTTTTCTACAAGGTGTTTAAGAAGAAATAATAAAGAGGAAAGGCTGAAGTCTATGGCAAGATGGTTACAGTGAAATTCTGAAATGCAGGATTATCTATAAAAGCTGTTTTACAATAAAGTAGAATCGCAGAATTTTGGTTCCATATTTTGAGATAGAGACCTGGCATGTTGCTGTGGCCAGCCTGGGACTTACTTTGTAGGCCACACTGACCTAAAATAAAACTCAGGATCCCCCTGCTTCAGTGTCCCCAATAGCTGTGAGCCTCTGTGACCCATCACGTGTGTGATAGCACAGCTGGATCACGGCATTTTTGTGACTACAGATCCTTACCTGATCTTTCATGAATCCTAGCATTTTTTTAAAAAATATATTTTGAAGTCGGGGGCTTAACAACTTTTCTTTTTATTAATGAAGAACTGGGTTTCATGATGATCTCCCTTCTTTCCTTCCTTCTTTCCTTCCCTGCCTCCCTCCTTTCCTCTCTCTCTCTTTCCCTCCCTCCCTCCCTCCTTCCTTCCTTTCTTTCTTTCTTCCTTTTTTCTTTTTGAGACTGGGTTTCTCTCTGTTGTCCTGGCTGTCCTGAACTCACTCTGTAGGCCAGGCTGGCCTTGAACTCAGAGACCCACCTGCCTCTGCTTCCTAAATGCTGGGGTTAAAGCCACCATGCCTGGCTCATGATGACATTTTCAAACATAGTTTTTCTCTCAACACTCTTCCTCATTTCCCCTCCTTCCTTGCGTCCTCCCAGCATTAAAACAAAGCACAGTTAGGCATCGCTTGGGTTTGTATCAAGTAATTCTACCCCAATTCCCTCCTTCCTTTCCTTTTTATGACATCACAGAAATACGTGACATCCAGACATCTGTATGCTGTCTTTTTAGGATTCAAACAAGGTATAGTGCCAACAAGCATACGTAGTATGTGGGCGAATCTCCACACAGGACAGCGCCTTAAATAGTATTACAGCCAACTAAGACAGGCTCTCTGCCCTTGCTTGGTGCCTCCATGTCAATGTTCCTCTACACCACTGCTATAGGCCAGGGTTCTCAATCCTGATGGCTGTGGATAGTGGAGTCCCCAATTTGTCCCCTGATGTTTTGCCCTACAGGCACCTGTATGAGCCTCACCAAACTGTCTTTGTGTTCAGTTTGGGCCAAGCTACGATCGTGACTCGATAAGCCCTATGTTCCAAACTCTTTCTCTTTTAATCCAACACAGCTGCTTTCTCAAGTCCTCACCTTCCTGGTCTTCAGTCTGCGACTCACAACAGAACATTCCTATGCTGCCAGCTGCTGGGTGACAGGGAGTCTAAGCCTAGAAGATCTAAATGCAGATGGACACAAAGTGAACTGTGTGACAAGCGAAGATGCTGTACCTGCCTATTTTGAAGGAGCATCCCTCCCTGGCTAGGAAGTGAGGAACAGAACCCTTTGAGGACATCCTCAGACTTCACCCTAGGTCACAGGTTAGGTTGGACCACCCATCTTTCTCTCAACAGGTAGGGGCCACACTCAAATTCAGCCCCTTGAAAAATAGATTTCTCCTCGATGTGACAGGGACGGTAGCTTCCCATGGCCTTCCGGCAGGAAGATAGCTCTCCCAGATAACTCCATGTAGCAACCACCGAACCTGGACTCTGGAATGCCCCATTAAGCCTGGAGCCCTACCTTTGCTTGACTTCGTTTGTCCTTGCTCTGTGTGAAGGAAAGCATCCAGTCATAGCACATGGCTCCTGCTCTCTGCTCGGTGGGAAGACCAGGACAGATGTTTCTCCTTTCCCAGAAAACCCTACCCCTTAACCTATATCTTAAGATGCTGGAAGGTCAGCTTGCTTCATATTTAAGACCTCAGGAAGGATTGAAAAAAACATATTTTTGATATTCAAATATTCATGAGTACCTAATACACTCCAGGAAGAAATTAAATAAACAAAATATCTGTATTGGGCAGTATTAAGGATTATGAAGAAAAATAAGACAGGGTAAGGGCACAGAGAGCTCTGGGCTAGGTGGTTCAGGGCTATTATTTCAGATAGGACTTTCAGGCACAATATCTTTAATCATGTCTCATTCAAGTGGACTCCCAACAGTAGTAAGGGACACAGTATATATATACACAAATATAAGAGAGGACCTTGCAAAGCAGACAAGTAAGTGTGAAGTCCCTAGGGCAAGAGGAGCCATGTGGCTGGGGTTAGGTGATGGAGAAGGAAAACAGAAGAGATGAAACTAAGACAGGATGCTACTAAGTGGCCATGTCATGCAGGCCTTGGGGAATGCTGAAGAGACTTGTGCTTTCCTCGTAAGTGAGCCGGGAAACTCGTAGAAAGGGCTAAAGCAAGAGATTGCTCCAAGTGCACAGTGATGATGGGGCAGTCTAAAAGCGGGACTGACAGATTTGCGATGAGCTAGGTGTGACGCATGAGAAGAATGCAGGATCCAACATGCCACCAGCAAGCTGGGCTGGACAACCGGAAAAACAGAGCCAGCACTTACTAGTTCCTTCTATGAATGAATGTCCAGTGTCCTGTTTATATAAAGCTGTGGTGTACATGAGCAACAGAGAACATTGTGACAGATTTCAGACTGTTTATTTTTCCCTGGTAGTTTCTGTATTAAGTTTCTGGGTAGCATGTGTGTCTTCTTTGTTCAAGTTTTTTAAAGATAAGGTTTTATTGCTGTTTTGTTGGTTGTTTTTCATTTCATTTTGTTTGTTTGTTTGTTTGTTTTTATTTTTTGAGACAGGGTCTGACTACACAGCTCAGGCTCGCCTCATCTCTCACATGTTGAGATTACAGTTATGCTCCATTATGAACAGCTGACAGTACACAATTTTATCCTGAAATAACAACAACAAAGGCAGTGAAAGGACTGCCGAGAGCCATTGATTTGGGGACATTCAGTAAGCGCGAGGGCTTTCTGGAAGCTAATCCAGGATTTTGCAAGGTTTGTGCTGCAATTTACTCCAGAATTGCTTTCAGCCTCTGACACCCCATCTTCTCTGTGATCTGGCATGATGTGAACCCTCACTTTCTGTGTATTTACCCACTCTGACTGAAGACACTTCCTATGGGATCGTTATGAAGATGCACTGCTGTTTAGACAAATTAATTCCTGATAATGGGATTCCTGATTTGATTCAAGCTATTTTAGAAAAATTAATAGGGACTTAGTAGAAAAGTCAATAGAGACTTTACAGCTGCAGTAAATGCTTTGTGGACCTCCAGATGCTTCGCTAGGCTTGAGACAGATTTGTGCCTTCAGATAAGCTTTCACTTTAGAGATGGCACCATGAATCCTGGTAAACACCATAAATATTGGCAGCTTATGACATAGAATATTGTCATTCTAAATTTACTTTGTATCTTGGAATGAAAGAGAGATAAAGTTATTGTCCTAAAATCACTATAAACTAAGAGATAGCTGGAAAATGTGTAGCCATGTCAGTCCTAATTGAAAAGATATATATCTTGTGTAACCGCTTAGACCCTGTTAGCCTTTAAGCCTTGTGAACCTTTGTCATTCTGAACTCACTATGAACGTATGTAATGGCTACATAGTTAAGAAATGTTTAGTTTTAATGAAAAAACATGTAATTTATTATTCTGTTGCATTCATCTGGTTTGTGTGTGTGTGTGTGTGTGTGTGTGTGTGTGTGTGATGAATTGTCATTTTTGACTATGAGGTAATTCCTTTTCTGATGTAGAGAACTTTGTCTCAGAAGTATAAAAACTATGACTAGACAATAAATGTGTTTAAAGTCCACTGAATTTGCTTCATGCATGAGTTGTGAATATGTATATAGATATATGTTTGTATGTAAACGTGTCCATCTGTCTGGTTTACATGAATGTATGCCAATTGTCTGTAAGGAGCTCCTTCTGCATCACCCCCCGAGTATGCGTATGAAGAGGTACAGGTCTATATGTCTGATTGTCTGTCTATGTGTACATACGGGCTGATCTTGTGGAAACAGCCATAGCAGGTCAGGAAAGAGTCCCCCACTCCCTAGAGCAGCCTGTACTTGCTGAACTTTGTACAGAGGAGATCCTAGCTGAAATCAACATCATTGTCATATGTAAGCTTGTGGAAACTTGTTGGTTAAAATTTCCTGTTTCATCCATCTTTTGAATGAATGTGTGTGTGTGTGTGTGTGAGACCTCTTTCTTTTCTCTCCTTTTCT